>NC_088368.1:37777269-37809769 GCF_034508935.2 Berghia stephanieae | reverse complement strand
GATGTGGCTTGCTTCGGACCACATAACGCGGTGAATCTTCGAACTCGTTATATTTTTATCTTGCAATAACACATACTCGCAAGCTCGTTGTGTTATTGGGCACGATACAAATAATTCGTTTTGTAAATATACAAAGCAATGAAAGAATCGTATATTATTTGAAAGATTTCATCCAACCCCACACTTTAGACAAAGAACATCGGACAAGTTATTTCAACGTCAAGTTATCATCAGTTATGTCTATATGTGTCAGTGCATGACATAATCAGTCGGAAGGTGAAAATTTTGGATTTGCATATTTTTCATTTTCTGAAAGAATATGCTCCCCAGAACATTTTAATCTTTATTTGAAGTAAATCGGGTGAATTTTCATGAAGTTATGGTCAGATATATGGGAAAGGTATCCAGTAACTTTTCTCAAATTTCATACTTTTTCAACTTGACTCGCTGTAAAAGAAGTGAAATTAAGCTTTGATATTTCCCGAAGATGTACAAAAAGGGTTGATTTAATCATTTATGACAAGAACACATTTTTAATCTTCTAAAAACTAAACGTGGCGATATCTCGAAACCTTTTCACCATCCGACTGATTATGTCATTCACTATAGCATATCCTTTCTTTAAAAAAATATAGCCTTGTGGAGAACATTGTGCTTACTTGAGTCAATAAAAAAATTGATACGACGCACAACTCTACTGAAAGATTTGAAAAATAGAAATGTATTTTTTACAGATAAACAGATAACTTGATTTCCTTTTATATTTTAAAGTCAGTTTGAAAGTTCGTTAAGTCAAACAGATATCAAAAAAATTTACCGAAGACACTAACATCTCATGGCCACACCCTCAACTCTATCTGTCCAGTAGAGTCCTTACTTCCTTTGTGTTGATTTAGCGGTGATCAGTGTTGTTATGTAGTAGTGTGGTCTCATTGCGTTTATCTTTATATATATGTGTGTGTGTGTGGTATACATGTGTGTGTGTGTGTGTGTGTTTTGGAATGTGGTTGCGTGGCAGAAAAAAAAAGGGGGGGGGGGGGGAGGGTGTCCATCAAGTAGAGAAATTCCTGAGCAAGGGGGGGGGGGGGGGTGTTTGCTATGAACTGTCAAATTGGCATTGTTCAGCAAATCGGGGCATTCATAGTGATATAATTCACTTGATCACATGACGGTATTCGGATTTACAGAAATTTTAAACAAGTTTCACCGATTAACAAAATCAACTAATATTACTGTCGTTTTTATGCCATCGGTGTGATAATTATTGCCCTGGGAAATATTTAGTTAAACGTTTCGGCAAACTGTCAATTGGTTCTGTCTAGCTTCTAGCCCGAACAAACCAAAATTAGACAGATTCGGGGACTTGATATTTTTTTGCGTCCGCTTCAGATTTTCATTTGACCTCACATAAGTAAAGGGGAGACATTCCGAAAGCTCCTACATCCCCAGTATTCATTCAATTTGTATTTTCACCGTTGATCTTTTGTCAAACGTTTATTTATTCAATTTGTCATCATAAAAAAGCGTTTTAAAAACTCTAGAACAAACCTTGATAGATTTGTGAAAGTTTAAAATTTCCTAATTTGACCATTGTTTTGATTCTCGGCCGCCATTTTAATTTGTAAAGTATTGAAGGTAGTGCAAAGCACTCCCAAGTAAAGCGTGGTAAAGACTTGCGACTTATTGATATTGATATCTACTGACTGATAAACTAAAATCATGCCGACGACAAGCACATCGATTAAAATGTCCATCTAATCGTAATCAAGCTAATCAAGAAAATGGCAATATCGAATGAAAATAGTTCTTTCCCCGCGAAATTGCGGGCTTTTTACTAGTCATACAAAAATGTTCAAAGAGTGGTCTAAGAATCACAACCTTTGACACTTGGCATGTCCTTCAAGTATGATGCAAACAACGAACATTTAGGCTACAAATAAATCCTCTATCAGTATATTTTTAAAAAAAGCAAAACATATATTTACAAGGGGTTCATCGCAAACAGCAACCCTTAACATTATGCTTAGGCGATATTACTAATTTTATTGGCCAGAGACAACGTTGTTAACGACCAGAAATTCAATTTTACACCTGAATACAATGATAAAATATGAGTAAAGAGCCTTTTTCAAAAACTGAACTATACGCGGCTCAGAGAGGGTGATGGACCTTCCGATCCAAAGGAGAGCGCCATACGACTAGGTTGCATAGCTGTACCCAACTAGTATTCTTGTAAAGATAAAATGTACGTATCAGACTGACCTCCAATGGACGATTGGAGGTCAATCTGTGGAGGGCAGGTCATTTGCTGTGTCTTCTATCCTACTTTTATAGAGGCAGGGGTAGACAATGTGTTCCTGCAATATTAACCCTATTCCGAACGGCTGGGTGCAATGAATGCACCCGGAGCGACCAAACAAATGTAGATATTTTAGCCCAGAATCAATTTTTTTCCTTAAAATTCAGAATGAGCGTTTCCATAGTGGTTATAAATACATATGCAAATTATAAGAATTATTTTCAAAGAACTTAAAATTTCATTCAAGGACAAAATTTTGACCATGGTCAACCCCGGCTGGGTGCAATGCACCCGGTAACAAAATAAGAGGAAAAAACTGGCTGGGTGCAATGCACCCATATTTTAACACTTTAACATAGAAAAAATGAGGGATGCATAACTGTAACAGCTGTACAAACAGATTGATGAGATATACTTAAAATACATTTAGTTATGAAAATGCATTATATTTAAAATGAAAAATATATTATTCCAAATGGAAAATACATCAGTTTCAAAAGATTTTGAGTAAAAATACAACTTTGACATTAACCTGCGTTACGGAAATAACTTTCACTATCACTCTTGAAGGCATTTCTCACACAAAATACACAAATATTCTTTGCAGACATGTTTATAACACTTTGAACATTGTGTTCTTATCTTCCTGCCTTTGTATGATGGTCAGATACTATATCTTTTTCTGTTTTGTATGTTTTAGGGTGGCGAGTGTTCCCTTTTTTGTTCTTTGATGGTGCGGTCGTGGTTTTCTTTTCTGGTTGACAGCACACCTTCTTCAAACGTTCAACAGCATTGTCTATGTTTTGTCTATATGTCAGGTTCAGTGTCCTGTTTGCTGCCTTTCGTTTGACTTACTCAAAGAGTTCTTTGGTTGTTTGGATCAGGAACTCTTGACGATTTTTGACATTGCTATATCGATCCTTGGAAAAAAAATTGGCTCCAAATCACCCTGCAAGTAATTCTGGCAACATCTTGGGTACAGCTGGGGCGACCATCCCCAACCCAGCGCGTCCACAGGTGGCGGATCGTGGAACGGCCTACAGATCCTGATCTATAGGTTAGCTGTAAAGCCGCGGACCAACTGGCGATAGTCGTGGAGAGTGAGGTTGGGTAGTCTGGCAGCACAGCTACACATACAAAATGCCTCATATACTCTATGAAGGGACTATCAAGGTGAATGGGAGGCGCCTTAAAACCTGCCAAATGCTCCCACTGCCTTGTGGGTTATGACCGGGAGGTCAAAAGGCTATGGAGTAAACCAGATAAAAATCCGTCAGAAGGCAACGGGAAACCACTGACGTATCATCCCAAGATCGTCATGATGTCCGTCCAAGCGAATCTAGTCAACGACGTCAATGGATGTTTTTCGAGCAACTCGATTACAGCCTCGTCCGGTAGAGATAGTCATGCAGGTGAACAGGTGACTCTCGACCGTCATCCAGCTACTGTGCACCACCAAACATTACGAACAGCAACATGGAATATAAGAAGTCTGTACCAGAAAGGAAAATTAGCAAATGTAGTTATGGAAATGAAGAGATTGAATATCAATGTTTTAGGATTATCAGAAGTTAGATGGAAAGGAGCAGGAGAACTTAATTATGATGACTGTAAAATTATATACTCAGGAGGAGGAGAACACCAAAGGGGAGTTGGAATTATACTAGATAATAAAACGGCGCGAGCAGTCAAAGGATTCTGGCCCATATCAGACAGAGTAATGGCAATCAAACTACAAGCAAAACCTTTTGATTTTGATATTTTACAAATATACGCCCCAACCACCAGTCACGATGATGAAGAAGTGGAAAATTTCTATCAACAAATAGATAAAGCAATGCATCAGTTTAAGTCTTCAGACATAAAACTCATCATGGGCGATTTTAATGCCAAGGTGGGCCGAGAAAGAATAGAAGATATTGTGGGCCCACATGGTCTGGGAGACAAAAATGACAGAGGTGATCGTCTTATTCAATGGTGCCGTCAACATGATCTGACAATCACAAATACTTGGTCAACAAACCACAATAGAAGGAAGTGGACATGGAAAAGTCCTGGAGATGGAGTGAGAAACCAAATAGATTACATACTCATCAGCAAACGTTTCCGAAACTCGGTTTTGTATGCCAAATCTATGCCGGGGGCTGACTGTAACAGCGATCATATACCTGTGCTATGCCCCATACGAGTTAAATTGAAAATCTGCAAAAGAGCAAAGGCTAAACCTAAATACCAACTAGACATTCTCCGGGAGGAACAGAAGATACAAGAAAAATTTGAACTATCAGTAAGAAACAAGTTTGAAGTGCTTGGAGAACTAACAGATATAGAAGAGAAATATGAGCAGTTTAAAGACAGTGTTGCTGCATCATTAGAAGAAAATGTTCCAACCACACTTAAGTTGCAGAAGAAGAAATGGATTACTCCAGAGATATTAGAATTAATGAATGAGAGAAGAAAGGCCAAAAATCAGGAAGAAAAATACAAGACTCTGAACAGGCAGATAAAAAGAAAATGCAACGAAGCTAAAGAAGACTGGATAAATGAACAATGTCACTATATAATGTCCTGCAAAGAAAAAAAATGGCAAATTCTTCCATCAGAAAATCAAAGAAGTGACAAACAAAACTAAATCAGGTGCTAAAAGTGGATGCATCAAAGACAAGCGTGGAAACACCATCATGGACAAAGACTGCATTCTAAACAGATGGTCAGAATATATTGAAGAACTTTTTTTTGATAATCGAGGAGAAATGCCTATGATAAAAGAACTGGAAGGGCCTTCTATAATGAAAGATGAAGTTAGGAACGTCATGAAAAGCATGAAAAATGGAAAAGCTGCAGGACCTGATGCCATAACAATTGAAGCCTTGACTGGCCTGGGTGAATGGGGATTGAATTCATCACAAACCTTTTAAATCAAGTGTATGACACAGGAAAAATGCCAACTGATATGAAACGATCCATTTTTATAGCACTACCAAAAAAGCCAGGGCAGTTGATTGTGAACAACACAGAACTATTAGCCTAATGAGCCACCTCACAAAAATTCTTTTGAAGATAATTTTACTAAGAATAAGAAATAAAATACGACCTGAAATTGGGGAGATGCAATTTGGTTTTGTTGAGGACAAGGGTACCAGAAATGGAATATTCACATTATCAATGCTGATGGAAAGATGTATTGAAGTAAATAAAGATCTGTATATGTGTTTCATCGACTATTCAAAAGCCTTTGATAAAGTACAACACGAAAAACTATTCAAAATTCTATCATCCTTGGACATTGATGGTAAAGATTTAAGAATATTACGGAATTTGTACTGGGAACAAGAAGCAGCAATGCGTGTTGACAATGAACTAAGCAGTTTTACACCTATTAGAAGAGGAGTTAGGCAGGGGTGTGTTTTGTCTCCAGATTTATTCAACCTCTATAGTGAAATGATATTAAGAGATATCGAACATAAGAAGGGGGTGTGTATTGGAGGAAAGAATGTAACAAATCTGAGGTATGCAGATGATACGGTTCTACTGGCAGAATCTGAACATGAACTACAAGAATTACTGGATGTTGTAGTCAGGAGTAGTGAAAATATGGGACTGGAACTGAATATATCTAAAACAGAATGTATGACGGTATCTAAAAATAATAACCCACCAGCCTGTGTAATAACAAGCAGAGGACAAACAATACAACAAGTTGAATGTTTCAAATATTTAGGCTTCAATGTAACATCCAATGGAAAATCAGATTGTGAAATAAAGAAAAGAATAGGTATGGCGAAGAATGCATTCAACCAGCTGCATACAATTATGAAAAACAGGAATATTAGCATGAAAACAAAAATCAAAGTCCTGGATTGCTATGTACTGTCTGTGCTGCTATATGGTTGTGAGAGCTGGACCATAAACAAGACCATGGTTAAAAGACTGGAGGCAGTGGAAATGTGGTTTTACAGAAGAATGATGAGGGTGTCATGGATGGAAAGGAAAAGAAATGAAGAAATTTTAGAAATGGCAAACAGAAAAAGATCACTGATAACAAAAATCATCAAACGCCAAATGGAATTTTTAGGACACATTATCCGCCACCCTGGTTTGGAAATACTCGCCTTGACTGGAAAGATGAATGGAAAAAGAATAAGAGGAAGACAAAGAATAACGTATTTGAAAGGGATAAGAACTTGGACAGATGAAGCTGAGAAAGGTGGCGCTGCTTTAATAGAATTGGCAAGAGATAGATCAGCTTGGCGGAAGATGACCTCCGACGTCTGCTTCAGATATGGAACTACATGAGATGAGATGATGGTGCGGTCGTGGTTTTCTTTTCTGGTTGACAGCACACCTTCTTCAAACTTTCAACAGCATTGTCTATGTTTTGTCTATATGTCAGGTTCAGTGTCCTGTTTGCTGCCTTTCGTTTGACTTACTCAAAGAGTTCTTTGGTTGTTTGGATCAGGAACTCTTGACGATTTTTGACATTGCTATATCGATCCTTGGAAAAAAAAAATTGGCTCCAAATCACCCTGCAAGTAATTCTGGCAACATCACCAATGGTTATTTATTTTATTATTATTTTTTTTTTTTTTTTGTGGTTTTCTGCTTGGTTTAGAAGGAATGTGCCTCAGAGCTGCATTTTCATGCTGACTTAAATTAATGGTCAGAAATAGAGAACAACTAGAGATAGCATGCTTGAAAATAGTAGAGGGAATGTGAAATGTGTCTTCTGGTCCATTGTGGCCACCCCCATCTTTTGTTTGATTTTAAGTGTGCACAATCTCTGGTTTGCGACCATCTCATGCAGTCATTGTGCATTGAACTCAGCAGCACTGTGTTCTCATAGCGTTTACCCTAGAAAGAAACCAGTGTGATTCCTCTGCGAAAAGAAACTTAGATACTAAAAGTCCCAGTTCCTTCTTACTTTGGAAGGTGGGAGGGAGCAAGAACTTGTTACATCGAACTGTGCCAACAATGGACAATTTTCTCTTCAGAAGATCTGTCGCTATTTTTATTTTTTTTTTTTTTTTTTTGTGAACAATTTGTCGCATGATAAATTCCGCCCAGTGTCAATTTAATTGTCAAGTTCTTGACAATGTCGCAGCCACAGAATCATTTGTAGCCACCATGGTTAATGGTCAAAAATAGAGAACAACAAGAGAGCATGATAAATTCATCAATTAAGGAAATCCCTCAGGTGATAACTTGTCGCAGTCTCACAAATCCAGAATAATCTTTAATCCTTGTTAGTCAGGCTTTGATGACATGTACTGAATAAATGTACAGCGTCCACGGAACGGGTCTAGCTACCTGTAACAAATATCTTATTAACAATCTTTTCTTTAGCGCAATATCCACTAAACATGCTGAAAGTGCTTTACGAAGGATCTCTGACCAATAGCAACATGTAACATGAAGAACGAGACATAACGCCTGTTCCGCGATATTACAAATTTCTCCGACAGAGACAATGCTGTTAACGGCCAGGTACTCATTTTACACCTGAGTACGGTGAGATAAAGTGAGTAAAGAGCCTTTTCCAAGGATTCAAGTATGAGCAGAGAGAGGCTCAAACCCAGGACCTTCCAATCTGATGAGAAACATACCAACAAGACCTCAGAGCCGCATTTTCATGTTGATAATTGAATTAATGGTCAAAAACAGAGCACATGCTTGAAAATAGAAGAATGAACGTGAAAGTGGATGGTAACTTAGGGGACATGACTCTTATCATAAAGGGGACCACATTTGATTGTTTTAGATATCTGCCAATCAATAAGAAACACTTTCCCATAGTAGGGGCGGGAAACCCGGTCACCAAAAGGTTACCGATGCTTCAGGTCACGAAAGTCAGGTCGTCGACGCTTTTAGTATTGAGAAAGAACCGACCTCGACTTTGGTCTCGATGCTTTTTCTCGTCTCGAGAATCTCGGTCATCGATGCAACTCGTATTGAGTATTGAGTCTCGAGACCTGCGCGCTCGTATAGGTACTATTACACTGTCTGCCGTGTGCGTTGATGGTGCGGATGTCGGACAGGGAATAGGGGATGGGAGGGGAAAAGGGTGTAGGATCGAGTAAGAGCGTTGCCTTTGTGTGGATTTTTTTTCTCTTGTTTGTTTTTTTTATTTTTAATTTTGTTGTTAACATTTCATGAATGATAATATAACACAGACAGTAACACACACACACACACACACACACACACACACACAAATTCGTTGCGTGTGTGTGTGTGTCGTGTTGTTTTTCGCTATCACCCTCTCTCGCACACATTGCCTTCGTCGGCGATGAGTGACGATGACTTGAGCGATGCTCGAGACTTTTTTGAGTCTCGAGACTCAAAAAAGTCTCGAGCATCGCTCAAGTCATCGGTGCTTTCATTCAATACCTAGTCATTGGTATTGGGTATTGACGTTATATCATATTTTAAAAATAGCTAACAAAACACAAACGTCGTAAATAGATCAAAATGGTTATAGGTATCAATGTTTTATTATTATACTAAGTGAATTCATTTAATGTATTTTAAGTTTTAATACAAAAAAGCCATCCAAAGCTCAGTTGAAGTGCTTTTTCTCGGGAATTCCCGACTTTTCCTTGGTCATCGATATCGGGAAGTTTTGAGTGTTAGTCGCCGATGACTTGAGGTATCATCGAGACTTCCGCTCGACACTATCCCATAGTTGTCAGTGCCTAAATCTTGTCATTGAATCACCGGGTGCAATGCACCCAGCCGTTTTTTTTTCTTATTTAATTGTTACCGGGTGCAATGCACTCAGCCGGTGGGAATCGGGTGTAAAATATGCCGTTCGGAATAGAGTGAACCAGCATACTGATTCACATAATAATAATAATAATAATAATAATAATAATAATAATAATAATAATAATAATAATAATAATAATAATAATAATAATAATAATCATAATAATTTAAAAATTATACGAGTCTTACCTTGGGAAGACGAAGTATGATGATAATTATTCCGTCTCTTAATGCTGAAGGAGTCAATTGGAGGAAGCGCTGCGTCACGTGATCACTATTTAACTCCGAAAAAGCTGCCCACAACAAGTGTGTAGTAATGATAATACACAACTAAAATAAGTACTCTATGAACTTATCCCGCGATAGGTTACACATGTGTAATATATAGCACAATTTCACCGAAAAACAATAATACTCAATATAGAATTATAATCATATTAATAGTAAGGGCAAGGGAGGGAAGGGCAATTGACTCCTTCAGCATTAAGAGACGGAATAATTATCATCATACTTCGTCTTCCCAAGGTAAGACTCGTATAATTTTTAAATTATTCCGTCTACTTTAATGCTGATAGGAGCCACTTGGAGATTTCAAAGCAGGGCAGGTTTTGAGGATAGTACTGAATTTGCAAAAGATTCCGAATGAGATTCAATGGGCTTTTTATAGAATCGAGCAAAGGTAGACTCCCTTTTCCATCCTGCCGTATTAAGTACATGCCATATATCTACACCCTTAGCTGCTGAAGAACAAGATGCTGATCGTGTGCTGTGTGCTTTAAATATGTTAGTATCCATCCTGACTTGGTTAGTTATGACTTCAGTCTAATCCAACGTAACAGTGTATCCTTGGAGACTCCTAAGTGAGGGCTAAGGGTGCTAATAAACAATTTATTAGAAGATCGAAGTGGTCTAGTCCGTTTCAAGTATGCTCGTAGATATGTCATAACACAAATCCGCCTGTCCTCATTAAATGCATGGAGTGTAATAATTGTTTGAGGATAAGAAGGCGAGTTATGTTTAAGCAATTTACTAATATGGAATATAGCTTTGCTATCATGAATAATAAACAAGATGATTCAATAGTCATGGCATGAAATGATTGGCACCTATCTTCCGTAACAAGAGCACATAGCATAAGAAGTTTGGCTCCTAACATAAAAGGTTAAGATCACGAGCAGGGGAAAGTGATCTTAAATAATTTAACACAGTAGATATGTCCCAAACAGTAGTGTAACGGGCACGAGTGGGTCGAGAATGAAATACACCTTTCATAAATCTACACACTAGCGGATCTGAACCGGTCTCGTTCAATGTTGACACTGCTGACCTCGCTGTATTGAGGGCACTGTATCCCAATCCAGACAGAAATAATATTGTCAAAAAAGCTATAGTAGTCTGAACATTTTTACTCATAGGGTCCACCCCATCAGCATCACAAACTGGATAAATTTCAGTAAGTAACTATTGTACTGTTTTTGGGTGTTGCGACGCCAACTTTTCATGATTATTTTTAAGGCGTGCTTGGAAACTCCTTGTTTCCGGATTTTAGCCCTGATAGAGACAAGCCATCAACTTTAGTTTTGGATACAAAGGGGGCAGGGCAAAGAATGGTATGCATCAGATAAATCTAGCGAAACCATGAAACAGTTAGGTTCTATAAGTTGTAAACAAGAATGTAAAGTGTCCATTTTAAAATGGCGATAACGCACAAAGGGGTTGAGATGTTTTACATTTAATATCATTCGATACTTTTTCCTCTGCTCACCGGGTATAGCACGTTTCTCCCTAAGGAAAACATTATTAACAAAATCACCCTCCTCCGGTGTACATTTCTGGATAACACCATCCCTTTCATATTGTATTATCATCTCCTGTAAAGCTAACTTTTCATCCTGTTTAAAGTTGGATAGTATGAGCTGGTTTCATTTGAACAGGAGGGGACAAAAAATCAATTGCACATCCGGAAATACATTGAATAATAAAATGATCAGAGGTATACATTTTCCAAGTAGATATAAATAATTTAGTTCTGCCCCCATGCAAATGGGTTACCTTATCCTTTAATTCCTCCTTTTGAATGTGTGTTGCTTGTGTGTGTTGTGTTTCCATGTCCTTGTATTCCCCAGAAAGGTGTTTGTCCCCCCTCCTTGACCTTTCCATGGTTGACCTTTGCCTAAAAAAGGAAACCTTTTCTGGCCATGGGACGGGTACAGGGAAAATCTCCTTGTGGTTATTGCCACTCGAATAGAATCGTTCATGTCTTTAATCTTATCTTTAATGTTGCTCCCAAATAACTTGTCACTAACAGGATAGGAAGCGGTACAGAGAGCGTTGAGGTCATCTCTAATTTCACCGCGAAGTGACTGTCTTCTATAAATATCCAAACTATGAGAGGCATTGGTGAGCAAAGCGACTCCATCCGAAATATTTTCCAGTACTTCTTTGTTATCTCCTTTCACCATCTCCATAGCCCTGCAAACAGCAGTAATGCCTTTCATAAGCGATACCTGCACTTTCTGCAAGGATGCGTCCCTCATTCTAGAGGAAGGGGATATCTGTTTAAAAACCTCCTCATTGCATTGGACAACCTCTAGTCTAGAGCAATTTGCTGGCACTGGATATTTATCAGAGAGAGCAGTAATCGTATCCTTGGGCAGACCGTCACATAAAACCTGTGTAACACCAGTTGAAACATTCTCTGCCAGCACCTTCCCTTTCACTTCTGTCCTGCCTACCACATTCTCGAAATATGAGAATGCCTGCTCCATCATCCCTGTATCTCTACTACTGCCTGGCACCACATCAACTGACCGCGAAAGGTCAGCATTACATTCTACATCTTTACTGCCTGACCGCGAAAGGTCAGCATTACATACATCTTTACTGCCTGATCGCGAAAGATCAGACTCAATGTCATCATTACATATTAGCATCTTCCTCCTCCATTTCATTAAAACGGTCAAAGGCCTCCTTCATTTGGCTCACCACTGGCACCAATCCCATCAACACACTGAGTTGTTGTTTTATTTCATTAAAGTCCAGTTCACTGCTACCAACGCTACTACTACCAGCACCGTAACTGCTCCCCTCCGTTTTCTTTCCTTTACCTTTCCCCTTCACACCTCTTACACTTCCTTTCCCAACACATTCCTTCTCGCTCGCCCCGTCTTTCACTTCACCACCTCCTTTCCCTTTCTTACCGTCCGCTGGGCTACTCTCGATCGTTTCTTTCTCCATCACTGACTCGGAACCAAAAATGGCGTTCATTGTTTGTAAACAAAGGGACCGAGATGGCAGGCGATAAATAGGCGTTTAACTATTGTTTAAAATTGCACAAGTTTTACGAATATAGACACAATCCAGATGAATGAATTCACAACATATAAATTGAACACAATTCCGTTTGAAAATATAGAATAATAATAATATAGAATTTAAATCAAATTGAAGTTGGTGGGCTCCAGTGACGCAACGCTAAAAAGTGATCACGTGACGCAGCGCTTCCTCCAAGTGGCTCCTATCAGCATTAAAGTAGACGGAATAATAATAATAATAATAATAATAATAATAATAATAATAATAATAATAATAATAATAATAATAATAATAATAATAATAATAATAATAATAATAATAATAAGACTCCTATAGATCGCACGGTATGTTTCTTTTTAAGGTTTTACGGCGCTTGCAACACATTAAGGTCATATCAGCGGCAGGAAGAAAATGGGAAGGTAAAAAGTTCTAGAATTACAATTAAAGCACCCAAGAAAAGGAAATACAAAAGGGGAATTGGTTCAAATAGGAAACAGACGTAAATTCCAAGAGCACATTATCCAAGTACTTAGTTTGAGATCACCTAAAAGTCTCATCCAGACACAAACACAGGTACCATCTAAGAGGGATACACTCAAATGTTTCCCAACAATATATAATATGTAAACAAAACAATACAGTGCATAACAGAGATGATTTTGATTTACAAGACAAAAAAATATAATCTCCCAATACTATACATTTGACTGTTTCCCTCCCAACTAGGGTATCTGGCCAGGACCTGGACAAAACCAAGTAGTCTCATTCCAAGACAAAGACAGAAAGCATGTTGGAAACATATATAGGGTGATAGAAGGCACAGTAAGTGCCTCCCTGCCCACTATGGGAGGTCAGGAACCCCACGCAGAGCGCACGGTATCATGAACCATGAGGCTCTTGGCGCTTTGCATTGCCTGTCACTGTAATCAGTGATCACTGTCACTTCATCTGTTTTGAAGTCCTGTTGATATTTGCTTTTGTTTTTAAGGGTTTTACGGCGCTTGCAACACATTTAGGTTATATCAGCGCCAGTAAAGAGGAAGAAAATGGATAGTAAAATGTTCTAGAATTACAATTAAAGCACCCAAGAAAAGGTAAGACAAAGGGGAACTGGGAACAAATAGGGATCAGATGTAAATTCCAAGAGTATACCACCAATGGACTTCGTTTGAGATCACCTATAAGTATAAGTCTCATCCGGACACAAGCACAAAATCCAACAGAGAGGAATACACTCAAATGCTTACATTATACATTAAAAATAACAAATACAATAATACATAACGGAGAGATGATTTACAAGGAAAAAAATACCATCTCCCAAAACAATAACTATGCATTTGACTGTTTCCCTCCCAGCTAAGACTCCAACCAGGGCCAGGACAAAACCAAGTACAACCTCATTCCAAGACAAAGACAGAAAGCATGTTGGAAAACAGATAAAAGGGGATAGAAGACACAATATGGAGCTCCCGCTATGGGAGGTCAGGATCCCCACCCAGGAAGTCCTGTTGATGATTAAAATGGGAAACAAACATTAAAAAATAAATAATTAAATTTTTTAAAAAATAAATAAAATAAAAAGACTATCAAAATCAAAACACATCAGTCATAAAATGCCCAGAGCAGATTTTTTTTACTAAAACTAAGACCGTCGTAGAGCTGTACAGTTAATATCTTTTGGTGAAGAGTACTATTCTGATGGTCTTAAAACTCATCTAGATGTATAGACTTCAATGAGGTCTTGTAAGTAAGAGGGACCCACATTAATAATGACAACAACAATAATAATAGTAATATATAGCGCATAACCCTGACAAGGTCATGCTATATGCACTCCACAGTTAAAAGAATGACAATCTAAAATATCACTAACATGCACACACACACACACATATTCACACACAGACACACATTCAGTTATTACTCAAAAGAAGAAGATGAAAAAAAAATCATTCATCGTGTTTTGTTGGTAAAAGGGAAACCCGAAACGTCCACCCAGTCTTCGTAGATGAAATCGAAGCTTCCATTCTATTTCCTAAAACTATAACATCTATAGGCGTATGATACAATGTTGTACCTAGACTGAGCAAGGAGCCAGTGAAGTTCATGTCAGAGTTGCCAACCAACCTCAACCATTTGAAAAGATTTTTCATATTTTTCCTTATATTATTATTTATGCTTATTCCCTCATATGTGTCAGCACATGACAAAATCAGTCGAAAGTAAAAATGTTGGATTTGCAGAGTATTGTAATCTTTATTTGATGTAAATCGTTGATTTTTCATGAAGTTATGGTCAGATGTATGGGAAAGGTATCCAGCAACTTTTCTCAAATTTCATAATTGTTCAACTTGAATAGCTGTAAATAATATTTAGGAGTGAAATTAAGTGTTGATAGATATTTCCCGAAGGTGAACAAAAAGGGTTGATTTAATCATTTATGACAAGATATTATGGATAAAAATTGATCTTCTAACTAAACCTGGCAATATCTCAGTTCAAATCTTTTCACCATCCGACCAGTTATGTCATTCACTGTAACAGTAACATATTTTTACCCCAGAAATCATATTTTCAACACGTTCAACCATCCTAAATTTCAAATTTATCCCTCTCCTTACCACCTACATCAAAATCGTCACAGTCACATTTGTTACGACACAATATACATTTTGTCTTATTCAGATTTATATTGTACAACACAAACTCTGAAGAATGACCTTTGTATAATCAATAAGGACATAAAGTTGTTTTATAGAGAGTTTGATTCAGTTTAAAAAATCAATGTTTCTGCTGGGTAAACCTGCCATTTTGGGAAAATACTGGAAATGATTGATAAGGAGAGAGTTACCATTCGCTGAAATTATGGAGACTTATCAATCAGGAAAATACTGGAAATGATTGGTAAGGAGAGAGTTACCATTCGCTGAAATTATGGAGACTTATCAATCAGGAAAATCCTGCAATTCCAATGACAATAATCTGCCTGGCTACTCAGCTTTTATATCGCACA
The DNA here is from genome assembly GCF_034508935.2 of Berghia stephanieae. Taxonomy (NCBI): domain Eukaryota; kingdom Metazoa; phylum Mollusca; class Gastropoda; order Nudibranchia; family Aeolidiidae; genus Berghia; species Berghia stephanieae. Next base: position 37,794,374 of record NC_088368.1, on the reverse strand, counting down.
ATATCCACTAAACATGCTCAAAGCGCTTTACTAGGGGTCCCTGGCCAACAGCAACATTTAACATTTAGGAAGGGACATGACGCCTGTTAGGCGATATTACAATTTTTTTCGAACAGAGACAAGGATGCTAATGGTCAGGTACTCATTTTACACCCTGAGTATGGTGAGAGAATGTGAGTAAAGAGCCTTTTCCAAGGACTCGACTACATATGCACTGAGCGAGGCTCGAACCCAGGACCTTCTGTTCCGAAAGCGAGTGTCACACCACTAGACCACATAGCGGCACCTTCTACTTTTATAATTTTCCCCTCCTTTCTTACTAACTGTTGACTAATTTGCATTTAGCATATTTTAGTCGACATTACCATATCAGCATATTTTGGACCTCAAAGCGTATTAAAATATGAGAAATCATACTGGTTGACAAGCTTGACATGTAAAGTAGCAGTAATGTGCTCTCTTGAGGGGGGGGGGGGGGCAATAGCTCAGTTGGTAGAGCACTCGCTTCAAATGTAAAGGGACCAAGATCGATCCCGGGTGCAGTCAGGATTTTTTTTCTGATCCCACCCCCCTCCCCCTATCCACCCAGCAGTAATTGGGTAGCTGAGTCTTTTAGATCTAACAAAGTATTTTGCGATAGACTAGCGTCCTATCCAAAGGATAGCAAGCAATTGCTATCGTCCGTTTCACACTATAGAAACCGAGATAAACTCTGACTCCCTGGGTCAATATTCTCTTGAGTTTTTAAGTGTAATTTATTTGGCTGCCTAATTTTGTGTCTTCTGTAGTCTATCGATAACAGACTTGGCGCAACCTGTCAAAAGAGGTTTACAATAATCAATTCTACATACATAATAAAAAACCCAAAAAAAGTCCCTTTATTCATCCCCAAGGGAAAATTTGCCTTTAGGTCTATTCCAATGAAGACCCAGGTGTTAGCTGCAATGCAGCGCCGCAAATGGAGCTAGGGCAAGGTGACTTGCTGAAGGCCACACAACGAGGCGGGAAGCAAAGACCGTGCCACTGAGCCATGCTGTCCCATAAAGGGACATTCTATAGCAATGACTATCCCGCACAAATCTTTGGGCCTTTTTTTCGCTTACAAGGTGCCCACATTCGCGTCAAAATATGGGACGAAGCCGTTTCGTATATGCTATTTTAAAAAATTAATTACCACGCTTTTTATCAATAAATATGTCTGAAAAGTGGTAGACAATTAGTAAAGATGTCATTTTAGATTACGAAGTGACTATTCTCACCCCCGGGATGCTAGTCTTCATAATAGTAGTCCACAAATGTCCACAATTGTTGTATGTTAATCCAAAGGTTGTAATGCAGTAATTTGTTAAGTTTCTTGTCACAAGACAATTAATAAAGATGTCATTTTAGATTATGTCAAGCGACAAAACTCGTGCGCTTATCAGAAAGCCGTTAAAAACAGATGTTTGCTCTTTTGAGTGAAATATTTCTAAAACTATCAAGAGCAGAGATTTTGTCGCGAATAAGATTAAAGATGCACATTTCATCTATTTATGTTTCAAATTTCATCGGAATATAGTAAGTACTTTTCACGTATTATCACAAAACATCCACCCAATTTACGCTTCAATGGGTGAGAAGAGGAGACAGCCATTTTCCCGCCCCATCGCTTGACACACATGTGACGTCTGCGAGGCAAGGCTGCCAGATGGCCAGACTTCCACCTGACCAAATTCGATTTAAAAAGTGACAAAATAGATATTCGCATGGTTTTCGCTACTAAGACTGAACCCCTTAAAACTAATGGAATTTGGCAAAACATAAAATTGAATAGACCAGGATAAAAGTCACTGAGACAAAAATAAATAAATAAAATTTAATAAAAGAAATATAATTCTATCTTTGGCCACATGCATGGCAATCTGGCACCTCATCCACGAAAGTCTATTTTTGTCTTACTCATCATTTGATAATTCGACTTTTTAACAATCTTTGACCCCTTTGAAATGACTCGTCCAATTTCTCTTTTCCTCACAGTAAATAAACACACACACACACGCTCTCTCTCTTCTCTCTCTCTTCTCTCTCTTCTCAGAAATAAAATAAGACATGATCTCACAGACTATTTTGATTGATAATAATAATTTAGCAGGTATTTTTCACATCGTTTGTGTGGGCTGTTAACAAAATATAACCCTTCGGAATTGTTCCAAATGATCAATATTATGTATATTTTAAAACAAAATTACTGTTGACCCTAGCCATACAGCTCTAAAACAATACGAGTTAGAGCTCTTCTGATGTTTTCATCATATTTTCTGAGAAATTTGCCCTAAAATTGCCAAGTTTCAATATCGTATTCCGTGTATTAAGCGCGAGATACAGCCACAAACCATATAAAACGCTGGAAAAGCGTCCCATATTTTCCGTATTTTTTTCTCTTTGTGAGTCATCCAAATAAATGACACTTTTGAAACTGCATAACTTTTTTATTTATGAATGTATTTTCTCAGTGGAGATAGGGCTTTGATTTAAACGTAGCATTTCCCCACAAAAATAGAAAAAAATAATTTCATAGTCATTGCTACATTCTATTTTTTTTCTTTTCTTCATGCATTCTAAAACTAAAAATTCAAACATTATCAACTATTTTTATTGCTTCCAATCGACAACAACGTGGAGACAAGCTGCCTGTCTGTTTTCGGGGAGAGCAAATTGGACAAAAAGTCATTGACCGGAGGTATGAAAATGTCTGGCTTGTCCTTCACATGCTTCTCTAGCATTTCACAAACTTCACGAATTCTTTCAATAGTCTGTACACCACTGAATGCTTCTGGTATAGTATTGCTAGGCTCTTCGTCATCATCTATGTCCATTTTAAAGTCTCTAGCAATATCTCCATTCAAAAAGCCATCGTCACTCGTCGTAGCATTCTCATCACAAGCACTAACACCTTCCTCCTCCCCCCTTTTTTTAACTCTCTTTCTCTTTTTATGATTTTGATTTCTGAACCTAATCCTTAATCTATTCTGACGAGTGCCTTTAGATGTTTTATCTACCACAATGCTGCTGTCTTTATTTTTTACCTTTGATTTGGATTCCCTTTTGAGTCTTTTGGTTTTATTTTTCGGAAGGGAATTCGAAATTTTACCGTCTTCTTCATTATTCTCCTTTTTGATATTATGGTTATTACATTGACTGTCACTGTAATCAGTGATCACTGTCACTTCATCCGTTTTCTGTTGATGATTGAAATCAGAAACATTTCCATCAAGGCCAACAATATCACCATCATCATCATAGCTATCCTCTCCTCCCAAATCATTGGTTTCTGCAGTGTAGGCCTCCATCACCTCATAGGATTTTGCAACTTCCTCCAGCTGTAAGAAATGGTACCAAGAGTCCTGAAAATGTTTCCCCGTGGCGAGGCAAGTAAATTTTGCAATTTGATCGAACGAGTCACCATAATACTTTTGTACCGAGGCCTGATGTTCGCAAAAACCACCGTTAAATCCGGCAAAACACGTACACATATTCAGATCCGTATTTACCACAAAATGTCGTAATGATGAAAACTGGCATTTGACAACAAATATCCGTTCTTCCACTCGGCTCACATCCGACATGGGAATGGAGATCGACGTATCGTTGCTCTGATCGGCTAAGTTGGATTCGCCAGAAATTTTACCACGGTAGTACGTTTCAACCTTACTCAAAATCAAGTCAAACAGCTCAATGACATTAAAATTATTGATACCCGATAAGATTCTTTCATTGAGAGCTCCCATTTCAAAATCAACATAGTTGAAGATGTAGTTACTATATAGAGGATAGGTGCCTCGAAAACACAAACCCCAAAGTTCTTTCTTGGCATATAAATAAGCTACATAAGTAGTAACGCTTGGATACTCGGTAGAAATAATTTTCTCAAAGTGATCAATCTCCTCCGAGCAAGTGGACACAACCATTCTCTTCAACAATGAAAACATGTACGGTTTTTTCTTCTTCTGCACGTGACTCTTCCTGTGACCAAAGAACCACTTCCATGCCGAGTTCAAAACATGATATGTTGAAAGAAGCTGAACACTCTGAGGAAACACAACTCTTGACGCCTCAGCCTCCGAGCTGGAGTCTTCTGCCATGATAATCATAGGATAACCTTGACTGAAAAATGCCTGATTGCTCAACAATGACAGATAAAGCTGTAGACCTTGAACTATGATGCTCGTTGCATCTGACGTGGTGATGATACATCCAAGAGGCAGCCCCCCAGCACAGCACAGGGTCAGTAACAAGTAAACTCTGCAGCTGTACCTGGTATGGAAAATGTGAAAAAGGTGATTAGTGACAAATTCGGGAGCAAGCACTGTTTTATGTAAGATATAGATCTGAAATCACAAGAATTATATAATCAAATATAACTATAAATTAGAGATTAGAAGTAGATCCACAAACAATATGTGTCAGTGCGTGAAAATTTTGGATTTGCATTTTCTGGAAGAATATGCTCACCAGAGCACTTTAATCTTTATTTGAAGTAAATCGGACGATTTTTCATGAAGTTATGGTCAGATGTATGGGAAAGGTATCCAGCAACTTTTCTCAAATTTCATACTTTTTAAACTTGACTAGCTGTAAAAAATATTAAGTGAAATTAAGCTTTGATATTTCCCAAAGATATACAAAAAGGGTTGATTTAATCATTTATGACAAGAACTCATTTTTGATCAAAATTGACCTTCTAACTAAACTTGGCAATATCTCAGTTCAAACCTTTTCACCATCCGACTGATTATGTCATTCACTGTAACATATATCAAAGATTAAAATGCTCTGGTGAGCATATTCTTTTAGAAAATGCAAATCCAAAATTTTCACCTTCCGACTGATTATGTCATGCACTGACACATATAATAGAATAGTTAAAAAGGATTTAAATTTCATAACCAAGCAGAGAAGAAAATGTTTGATAAATGGGTCTCTTTCAATAGAGATTAGAAGTGGATCCACAATCAATGTATTGAGGTCCTCGGACTCTGTGATAAACAAAAATGAAAGTATATAAATATAATAGCTTCAAAAAGAACAAATACCAAACAAGGAACGTTTCGGGCTCAAAACACTTCGTCATCCAAAAAAAAAGGAAAATAAAATAAAAACATAAATCAATTACTTTAAAGACAGATAGACGGGAGAGAAATTATACTTTGCAAATATTTAAGTAGGTTATTTGGAACAACTTAAGAAAAAAAGCTTCAATCAGTTGAATAATGTAAAACAAAAACAAACAAAATTTTTTTAAAATGGGGACCTAGCTCTAATAGAATAGCCGAAATAGTCTTTAAAAAGGGGGATAGAGTATCAACTTTATCCACACTTTTTCGACCTTTTAAAGTGATACTAGGCTGCTAGAAGCTGTGGACTGTAAAAAGTAATAAACAAAAATTAATATAACAGCTTCAAAAAAGAACAAAATACCAAACACGGAACGTTTCGGGCTCAAAACCCTTCTTCAGCCAAAAACAAAAAACAATAAAGACATAAATACATTACTAAATTCCAGATAGATGACAGAGATATTTTTAAATATTTTTAAATTATCTATAAATATCTCTGTCTATCTGGAATTTGGTAATGTATTTATGTCTTTATTGTTTTTTGTTGTTGATGGAAGAAGAGTTTTTGAGCCTAACCTTTTAAAGAGCTATAACTATTGGAATTTTGTGCTAAATCGCTCAGATTTTGGTTTATTTTTCATTATTTAACCCAGAGAAATGGATGAAAGTGAATTTATTTCCTAAGTATTCCCAAATAACTTTGTATTTTTTTGTGGTGAACGTTATAAAAACAAGCTTTTGGCATACACAGAAACATTGATATGACCCATATTAGAGCAGATGTCCCCTAAAAAGTCATAAACAAATATGAATAAAACAGCTTTAAAAAAAACCAGAAAAAAACACAAAACACCAAACATGGAATGTTTCGGGCTCAAACCGAATGTATCACCTGTTTTTATCACCAGTTGTCTTCACAAGCATAACATCCCCAGACTCTTTCAAATGGTACGACACTCTTTTCATGAACTCGGTTGCAATGGCCACTATAATATGGCCACTCTCCGTCTTCTTCATGGCAGCTGTGGATGAATGCTTCTTGCTGTGTCGCTTGATATGACTCTGAAGATCGTTGACTAGGTCTGTTGGAGACTGTTTGTAACCACGGCCGTATATCTCCTTTTGCAATCTGAAAACGAATACAAGAATTTACAAGAGTTCTAGCCAAAACTTCAGCATTTATATAGCACAATATCCACTAAACGTAGTTAAAGCACTTTACAAGGGGGTCCCTAGCCAACAGCAACACTTAACATGTAGGACGAGAAAGGATGCATGTCAGACGATATTACAATATTTTCGGACAGAGACGATTCATACCACTAGACCACATAGCCGCACAATTTGAGTGGGGCTTTGTGGTCTTGATGGTCCTGGGTAGAGTCTCGTTATGGGCAGCAAAAAGTTGAGTCCTTGGAAAAGATTCCTGTCACATTCTCTCATCATAGCGCACCTGGAATCGATCTCAGTCCCCTTTCATTGTGAGTGCTCTACAAACCGAGCCATCGGTCCCTATGGGTCCACATAACTATAATTTTTTTTTTTAATGTTTAAACTTTGGTGAACGGATCTAAACTATCATAAACCATGATTAAATACAACTCAAAAGTTCCTACAGCTTTTAACGTATGAATCTAAAGACAAACACCCCCCCCCCCCCCCCAAAACAGAGAAAGACAAAACTAAAAACATATCGAAGATCTCCAGGACTACCTTTTCACAAACCCAATGTCCGGAACAAAGTGTCTGTCCAGGGCCGCGCTCTCGTAATCATCTCCCAGTTTGGACTTCAATCTGGCTTTCAACTCTTTTAGAGCAGAAGGGGCAATGTGGCCTTGACGTAGCAAGGTCAGCAGCTCTTCTCGCGTGGAATCGGCGACGTCACGGAACTTGAGCATTTCCGTCGAGGTGAAGTCGTGATTGTGGATCCAGTAAAGTTTGATGATACATGGAAGATCTGGCAAGTGAAAGTCCTTAGTTCTGGAAGGTGGGAAAAAAAATTACCATACCTACTGACCCAAAAAAACGTGAAACTCGCATAAATCCCTCTACATTCATCGGGATTAAGTAAAATGTAATTAAAATTATTATTCAACAATTTATCATGGAGAACATAGCAATCGTTTCAGTATACCTCAACAACTTTTTTTGCTGTGCGAACGTTTCACAAAAAGAATTCCATAAAGAAAACACAAAGCGTGTTTGTCAAGGAGTTTAATTTGAACAGGCGAAATAAGAGCAGTGTGCCAAGGTTACCATTTGGAGGTGATCTTCCCACTTCAATGTATATGGTTCGATTCAAGACTTGAACAAAAAATCGCCCTTGAAAGAAGTACAAAGCAGGTGGCCTAAAATGTGAGCAATACCAGAAAACTCGGACATTGTTCATCAATCAGAAATCTATTCATAGAAACTCACTTGAGCTTTACATATCCCGTGAGTCACTATGTCGAATCCTCAGAGAATAATCAAAACTGACACCCATACAAAGTACAAACACATCCCTTACTTACTGATGAACACACAACGGAAAGGATTGCCATGTGCCAATGGATGCTTGAAAGAATCAAACGCCAGCCTAATTTTGTTTTTAAAAATTGGTTCATTGACAAAGCTCATATCTATCCTATAACGGCTATGTGAACTATAAAAACTATGTATTTTGGGGTTCTCAAAAACCTGACGACGTATTCAAGAAAGGCTTGCATGACCAAAAATTGACCGTATGGTGCGCAATCGGCCCTTATTTTTATATGGATGAGAACAGAGATACCACCACTGTTACGAGCGAGCGTTACATTGGCGTTTTGAAATGCAATATACACTAAATGTACTCAAAAAATCACTTTACAAACAGTACCCAGCCAACAGCAACACAGGACGAGAAATGATGCCGGTAAAGCGATATTACAAATTTTTTCCGACAGAGTCAACGCTGCTAATGATCAGGTACTCATTTTACCTGAGTAAAGTGAGAAAATGTGAGTAAAGAGCCTTTTCCAAGGACTTAACTATGCGCCGCTCAAAGCTGGTCCCAAACCCTGGGCCTTTTGGTGTGAAGGCAAGTGTCACTGGACCACATAGCCGCAAAATAAACAAATAAAAGTAGAATTCCCTTAGCTCCAGACTTGCCAACCAACATACATTTGACTGTTTCCCTGCCAGCCAAGGACTCTGGCAAGGGCCAGGACAAACCAAGCAATTCCATTCCAAGACAATGACAGAAAGCAACTCAAAAAACTTATATAAGGGGATAGAAGACACAGCAAGTGACCACCTGCCCACCATGGGAGGTCAAAGACCCCAACCAAAGGTCTTACTTGGACTGTGAGTACACTTTTTTGATGGTGAATTCCAGCATGGCTTTGCAGTCAGTACCCTTTTTAGAGTCCTTTCTTTTGTGCACATTTGAATGCTGGCAACGATAGACAATCTGTCCAAAATAGAAAAGTGGAGAATTAAAAAATATGTTTAAATCTATCAATAAAATTCCCTTATCCATCCCAAAGGGGAAATTTGTTTTTAGGGTCTATTCCAAGGGAAGAGTGGAATAGCCCTGGCATCAGCCGCAGTGCAGTGCTGCAAACTTAGCTGGGACAAGGTGACTTGGTCAAGGCCAAACAGCGCAGCGGGTATTCAAAATCGGTACCTTTACGGTACAAAGCAAAGACTGTGCCGCTGACACACACTGGATGGACTGCTCCTTATCACAATTCTCTTATACTCTGAAAAACATAAACCACGAATTATACATTTGGACAGAAAACTCGTCCTTCAAATATCAATCAATTAAAATGACCCTCATCTTGACAAAACCTCTTAAACTTGGGACTTCCAAGATTTCCTTGAATTCCCAGATTTAAGAGATGTTGGCATTTTCATCGACTGATATTTAAAGAACGAGTTTTCTGGGTAAAATTAAAAATATATGGGGTTTTTTCGTGTACAGGAGAAAGGTGACATAGTTCTGTTTTGTTCTTTGTTTTTAAGGGTTTTACAGTGCTTGAAACACATTTGGGTCATATCGGCGCCAGTAAAAGGGAAGAAAATTGGATAGTAAAAACATTCTAGATGTACAATTAAAAGGACGAGGAAAAGTAGAACAAAGGGGAAATGGTTCAAATAGGGAACAGACGCAAATTCCAAGAGCACACTATCAGTGTACCTAGTTTGAGATTACCTAAAAGTCTCACCCAGACAACAGCACAAGATCCCACTAAGAGGAATACACTCAAATATTTACAAATCACATATTAAAAATAACAGTATATTATAACAGAGAGATGATTTAAAAGGAAAAAAAAACCTCCCAAAACTATAACTATACATTCAACTGTTTCCCTCCCAGCCAAGGACTCTGGCCAGTGTCATGACAAAACTAAGTATTCTCATTCCAAAATAAGACAGAAAGCAATTGGAAAACAGGTACAGGGGAATAGAAGACACAGCAAGTACCTCACTGCCCACTATGGGAGGTCGGGAACCCCACCCAATGACATAGTTCTCAAAAAGGCATTATGTCTCAGTGCTATTAGTGCGACTATGTGGTTTTGTGGTATGACACTCGCTTTTGGATCGGAAGGTCCTGGGATTTAGCTAGCTCAGCGCATAGTTGAGTTTTTGAAAAAGTCTCTTTACTCACATTCTCTCACTGTACTCAGGTGTAAAATGAGTACCTTGCAGTTTACAGCATTGTCTCTGTCGAATAAATAAACTGTAATATCGCCTAATATGCATCATGTCTCGTTACACATGTTAAATGTTGCTGTTGGCCAGGGACCCTTTGTAAAGCCCTTTGTGCATGTTTAGTGGATATTGTGCTGTATAAAATATAAAAGCTCAAGTTGGACACAAAATAAGGGCATAATCAGTAAGAAATCATTCTCCTTATAGTACTGCAAAGTACGATATATGATCAGATGCACAGCATTTTGAAAAAGACCCCAAAATTTTGTTTAAGTTCGATAACAATTTTTTTAAAAACTTGAGCTTTTATATAGTGCAGTAACCACTAAACATGTTCAAAGCACTTTATAAGAGATCCCTAGCCACCAGCAACACTTAAAATGTAAGACACAATGCCTGTTAGGCGATATTACAATTTTATTCTGACAGAAACAACCCCATTAATGGCCAGATACTAATTTTACACCTGAGTATGGTGAAAGAATGTGAGTAAAGAGCCTTTTCCAAGGACTCAACTATGCGCCGATTGGGACTCGACCACAGGACCATCCAATCCTAAGCCACATGTCCACACTAAAGAAAGTAACTGTTATCAGTTTTAAGACAGGAAAATCTCCAGCTCTATGACTCTGACATATAAATACACTGCTCGCTGGCTTCTTGCATGTTCTGGGAAGAAATAAAAAAGCATGCTAGCATCCAAGTATGTTGAAATGAAGGCTGGTTTTCCAAAACCCTTAATGTTGATTTTTCTACTTTTTGAGATTTTCCACCCATGAGATAAATTGAAACATTAAATTTTATTTTAAGCATGAAATGGTATAAGAATTTTCTTAGATTTGTGTGAAGTTTAAGTTTGAATATGACAAAATCATAATAGACCAAATGAAAAATTTTAAGGGAAATAATCCTCAATATCTCAAAATGGGGAAAAAATGGAGTTAGGGAGTGTTGGAAAACAACTTTTCTAAGAGGATGCTACTCATGGGAGATAACAACTGACTTATTATCCCCCGATCCTCGACCGCTGTATAAACGTAACACACCATTCCCACCTCACTTACGCTGCAGTCGTTTAAATGTAACACACCTTTTCCAAGTGACACGCGCATCAGTTGTCGAAATGTAACACAGACCCGACCTTGATTCAGTAAAAATTCCATTGTGTTCTTTATGAAATAAAAGCCGAAGTTTGATTGGTTGATATTATTAGTTTCAGCCAATCAGCAAACAGTTTATTTAAGCTGTTTGGGTTGAGTATGACGCTAGTTTTTGACGCAAGAAATGACGCGATCAAACCCGAGTGACGCTATATCTTAGCTACGTCATTCAAACTTGCTAGGCAAGTACTGGGAACCGGTCGTTATTTCCGGTTGACCCCAATGCGGTACTAGAGTTATAAAAATAAAATTCGGTCGTCCAGCAGCTTCTAATGGTGCTCGACCCAATCAGAAAATTCCGTGATGCACTCATCCACCATCGCAAACCTGCCAGGAAGCTTCGTCACAACGCACCATTCAACTAGATGCTCTGCAGTTTCTGGCTCGTTACCACTACTGGTACATGTTGGGACAGGTGGCGAGTCCTACACTGATGTAATGAGTGTGCTGGTAAGCAGGTTCGCGACCGAAGCCAATTGGCTGCCACCCAATGTCTCCTCTTGCTGATGGAAAAGCCTGGCAACTTCTCCCCCAGTTTCAAGGAGTTGATATCCCTGCCCCCTCGAGGGATTGAAGTTGTCCGAACCAACTTATCATAAAAATAAAATTTGTTCGTCCAGCTCCTGGAATTTGACATGCTAGAATCCAGTGAGTACTCTAATCAAAGTGATACAAAGCTGCTAGAAGCTGTGGACTGTAATCAAAGTGATACAAAGCTGCTAGAAGCTGTGGACTGTAATCAAAGTGATACAAAGCTGCTAGAAGCTGTGGACTGTAATCAAAGTGATACAAAGCTGCTAGAAGCTGTGGACTGTAAAACTATAGTGATACAAAGCTGCTAGAAGCTGTGGACTGTAAAAAGAAATAAACAAAAATGAAGGTAACAACAGCTACAAAAAAGAACAAAAGCCAAAACACGGAACGTTTTGGGATCAAAACCCTTCTTCAGTCAACAAAAAAAACCCAATAAATACATTGCTAAATTCCAAATGTCTATTTTCTCTGTCGTCAATCTGGAATTTAGTAATAGTAATGTATTTATGTTTTTATTGTTGGTAAATTGTTCTTTTTTTGAAACTGTTATAGTTATATTCACTTTTGTTTATTCATTTATTCCATTAAAAAATGTTTTCTCAATTACCTTGTACACAATTTTGTGTTTACACTTGGGGAAAGTCTTTAAAACTCTGAATGTGCTGAACGTTTGACCCTCCAACTCTGTTTTCCACTGTTGGCATTCCTGCTTGGTAAGAAATGGGAGTCTTAGAGTTGCTCTAAACCCGTTGGTGTCCGGTGTACAATCGCACACATGATAGTCATAGTGATTAGGTATGATGGTCTGTAAAAAAATGTTAAAACAACATACCATCTTCACCACAATAGAATAATAACCAGTGATAACTGAAATGAAAACATTCTTGTGCAATCGCAGACATGATAGTCATAGTGATTAGGTATGATGGTCTGTAAAAAAGTTTTAAAAATAAACATACCATCTGCACCACAATACATAGAGTAATAACCAGTGTTAACTGAAATGAAAACATTCTTGTAAGTTTGATGAAAATTTGAGATTTTAAAAAAATATATAGCGCAATAGCCACTAAAATTGCTCAAAGCACTTTACAACAGCAACATATAAATTAAAGAACAAGACATGACGCCTGTTCGGCGATAATACAATTTTTTTTTTCAAACTGTTAACTGCCAGCTACGCATTTTACACCTGAGTATGGTGACAAAATGTGAGTAAAGAGTCTTTTCCAAGGACTCAACTATGCACTGAGTGAGCCTCAAACCCAGGACTTTCCGATCCGAAAGCTAATGTCATACCACAAGACCAAATAGCCGCATTTGGGCTGTTTCTTATAGGGCATTTATAGAGCCTAAAGAAAAGTTACTTCTTGACGAATCAAGAGGCAAAGGATCTTTAACTAGAATCTAAAATGTAAGTGGGAGAAAAGACAAATCTTCCTGTATAGTGTAGTGTAATAATGATGATTGATGATGATGACAATTTTTCTTCACTTCAAAATGAGTATCCTTTGTATGAGAATAACAAAGTTGGCCATACCCTGTGGAAGGAGACTGTAATATAACCAAGCAGGCTCTGGAATGGAACCCACAGGCAAGAGGAAGCGTGTCGTCCAAAACAAACTTGGGGGAAAAGCCTTCACCAAGATTTGTGTGTCTCCAATCTTACCTGGAGTGAGGCAAAGCTGTGTCAAGGGCCAGGACAGAAGAAGATGGAAGAGTGCTGATGAGGCCCTATGCTTTGGCAAGGGCCAAGAGTAAGAGGCAAAAGTCAAAGTCAAGTATATGACAAATATCATCCAAAATACCATTATGAAAAATCTTTATCTATCCTAAGCAAGAAGACATGGCTAAAATTCTGGTGTTGACTCAAATCAAAGTTCTCTCCTATTCTAGATTGCTTTTTGTCTAGTCATCATGGAAGTTCACGTTTGCACTCCTTGACAGTCTAAAAGTACAAGTTTGCTCAGCTTATTTATCCCCTTCAAATGTCAAATGGATGAATTTCACGTGAACTGATAGTGAGAAAACTGACATCTCAACAAGCAATTCAATAGAGACTAGAGAGCCAAAATATAATTCATAGAATTTGTTGAAACGTTAGTGATAGACTGACCTGAAGTACAGGAAAATCCGATATTTTCCCTTTCATACATGGCGTTTTAACCTTCCTCTTTGGAAATGGGTCAGTTTCCTCCACTTCATCTTTTTCTGACTCTTCAGCTTCAACGAGAAGACCATCATGATGATTTGCAGCAGACACTGTTTCCATTTGCAACTCTAAACAAACGGGCTTTCCCGATTACCGAGAATACTAGAAACATGTCGATATTTTAAACATTTTGCAAAGAATTTCAGCTGGTGCAGGAAAGATTTTGAAAATAGCTAATGATTTATTGGAGCAGTACAATGGTCAACATTTATATTTTGCGTCCAAAGTTTAGTCAGACATTGGTCATCTTTGTACTGGACACTTGAGCCGCAAGAAAACGGAGTAACAAAAATGAAACAAAAACAAAAGAAATGTTTGCCAGGATCAGATAGTTTGGTAGCTAGATCCTCCTTTGATTTAGTTCGTTTGGGTCAATATAACAGCTGATTGTTTATTTTTCTATTTTCTTCGTCATCAATGGAAGCAGAACATACCTTCAAGTAGCATACATCGCTTTAACTCAAGGATTCGTTAACTCAATCCATTTATGAAAACATAAATCCAATTTAGACGTGGGGAATGTAGCCAAATTGAGCATTGAATGGACAACTACCAGACAACTCAAGACTCAAGGATTCAATTGATGCTATGTTTATGTTAAATACTCACAACATCCACCAGCCGGATATGACTTACCAACACACAAAACTATGTGTAATCTTAAACGATTATCGATATAATTTAATGAGATCTAGTCAGTAAAATGGCTATCTAATGCCAAATGACAGCTGAATCGTGTCAACTTTGTTCAATCTATAGCTGTCGCCTCTATCACACTTCTTTTCTACTACTACTACTACTACTACTACTACTACTACTACTACTACTACTACTACTACTACTACTACTACTACTACTACTACTACTAATACTACTACTACCTACTTTGTTGCAATTGATATCACTACTACTACTTCTACTACTACTACTACTACTACTACTACTACTACTACTACTACTACTACACTACTACTACTACTACATACTACTACTACTACTACTACTACTACTACTACTACTACTACTACTACTACTACTACTACTACTACTACTACTACTTACTACTACTACTACTACTACTACTACTACTACTACTACTACTGCTCTACTACTACTACTACTACTACTACTACTACTACTACTACTACTACTACTAACTACTACTACTACTACTACTACTACTACTAACCTACTTTCACTACTAACTACTACTACTACTACTACTACTACTACTACTACTACTACTACTACTACTATTACTACTAATCCTACTTCTACCACTACTAATACTACTACTACCTACTTTGTTGCAATTGATATCATTGCGGTATGGCGGTATATCTACGTTTAAGATGTAAATTTTGTATACTTATAATATATCATGTTGGTTTTTTTGAGACCGAGACGATGTACTTCTTTCTTTTCAGTATCCCGCATGTTCTCGATCGATTGAATTAATGTCAGGACGGACTGATGACTACAACCTTGCCTAAAATGATTATTTTCTTTAAGGTCCAAGCGCAATTTTGGCCCTGCAACTGCAATAGTGCACTGTCATACATAAAAACTGTTACGATATCATTGTCTCTATAGAAAGGAACATCGTGTATATATCCTTAATTTAATTGTCTGATGACAACCTGCCATCTGTTCTGACGATAAATGTCTTTTGGCCTCCTATGATCCAGTTCCAAACTATCAGAGAACCCCAACTCTCTCTCCCCCCCCCCCTTCCCCGTCTCGGACCTGCATGATATTTTCTTCCTGAAACAATTTTTTATTCTAAATTATTTTGAAAAGAATCGGTCTTGAATTATTTTGACTTGTAGATAAGCAAAATATTTTTTCTGGGATCACCGAAGATGTCAACGTGCCCACTTGAAACAGTCTATCTTGTACGACTTGGTCAGAAAAGGTCTTCGTGTCTTTAGCCGTGCTCTTATTTTAACAGATAGCTACTGGCGTCAAACGATGAACATACCAATGTCAGTTTCTCTAGCTGTTAAAACATTTGATTTAAAAGAACATACTTGCTGATTTTACACTATACCAACATCTTCTATGGTTGTTTTCTTTGATCACATGTTCTTCCCATGTCTGTTGCTGGTTCTGTTTCACTGTACTTCTAGATTTCTTTCGTGACATACCAAACCAACTATACTTCTATAAGGTTATTGAATTTGCAAATTGGTGTAAAAATCATATGATTTAAGTGCCTCCAGTTGCCAACACCATTGAAGGTAATTATCTAATGACAGCTTGCCGTCCTGTACAACTTAGTCATTAAAGGTCCTTTCTACAGATAGCTGACGGCGCCTAATGATGAACATACCAATGCCAGTCTCTCAAGCTGTTAAATCTTTGTACATCGGTGTTTTTTATTCTAAGCATTCTACCTATTGATTGAATGTACTTATAGGAAAATAATCACACTCATTAAACACTACTGAAATCCGAAAGGCCAAACATGACAGACGTCAAAAGGAACGTATTTGGCGTAAGTCTGGACTAGAAATTCACAAACGATGTATAAAAAAGCCAAAAATGATACCAATCAACTAATAGTCAGTACCAAGCGGCAATATGTGAAGGACACTCTGATAAAAAGCAAACGTGATTCTAAAAAGCTTTATGATACCGTCAAAGAAATGATCACACCATCGAATACAACAAATCTACTTACAAATACATCTCCAAATGAACTCTGTGACAAATTCAATACCTTTTTCAGAGAGAAAATTTCCAACATCCGACAGGAACTAGACAACGGCAGCGCCACAATACCATATTATCCACATCCCAGCACGACATCACTAGTTGAAATGACAAGCCATGTGACTTCACCAATGGACACAACAACAGTGACAAGGCACGTGACATCGCCTGAGAAAGAGCAACATCAACTGAAGAGACACTACAGGAGGACACAACACTTTCCTGTACGACACGACCAACTAAAACTATGAACAACCGTTATAAAATGTTACGTCGTTTGAACCCGTAACAATAGAGGAAGTGAAAAATATAATGTCATATATGCCTAATAAATCATGCCCGCTAGATAAAACACCAACTTGGCTCATAAAGGCATGTGCAAATTATCTTGCTCCAGCAATTCAATCCATTGTAAATGAAAGTCTAGCGTTGCCCGATTTTCCAAATATGCGGAAACATGCCTTGGTTAGACCCATGAAGAAAAAAAGCAAATCTTGACTGCAATTAGTTAAAGAATTTTCAACATATGTCAAATTTGAATTTCATTTCAAAATTAATTGAAACAGTCGTTGCTGCTCGTCATATTAATATAGAGACGAATGCCTTAAATGTTAAATTTCAATCTGCCTTCAAAGTCTCACATAGCACAGAAACGGCATTACTTAAAGTTTTTAAACTGGCACAGGTTTGGACTGGTTAAAG
>NC_088368.1:37767269-37772269 GCF_034508935.2 Berghia stephanieae | reverse complement strand
GTCATAACGCTGTTAAAGGCCAGGTATTCATTAAACACCTGAGTACTGTGAGACATTTAACTGCGATATAGAGGATGAAAAATAATTTTCGACTGCACTGCGGTTGGTTCGGAATCCTAAACTGCCAGAGTGAGTATGCTTACTAAGGTTAACATCATGCATAAAAGCATTTCCAATAATTGGGGCACCACTACTACCTGGACAAGTGTCAATTTCATAGCATTTTGCCATTGGCATGGCAGTCTCCTTAATTTCCATTTCAGGTAAGCAGAAAGATTTGTTCAATTTCTTAAAACAAAATATTGTGTTTGGGGGGAACTTCTTCCACTGTCCTTGATACGATTTAACGGAAAAATGCAATTCAGCCTCTCGTGGGATTAAACAAATGAAGTCAGAGACAGAGAATGGCGTATAATCAAGATATACTTTATATCGCTTTGAGGTTTGGACGAAAGGCGCTATATAAATATGCTTATTATTATTATTATTATTATTATTATTATTATTATTATTATTATTATTATTATTATTATTATTATTATTATTATTATTATATAAATGAAGCCTTTTTAACGGACAAAAACGTTCTAGAATCTTAGCGGTACTCGTGGGCAACCTAAAATATGACCCGCCATTACATTTAATGATCTTGTATTTACCGATTTCATCATCCCCTATTTGTGACATCCAGTCTACGTTTTGGGTCAAATCTGCAACATATTCCAATGGAAGATCAATGTTTGCGTCAAATGAATCGGTAAATTCAAATGGCAAATCATCTTTTGTAAAATGTCCAATGGTAATGTGCTTGCTACCTCCATGGGGATGGGATATTATAATGCCTTTTGAATTGAAGTTACGGCAGATTTTTAATTCTTGCCAGTTTTCTAAAAGGCGTACATTTGTGTCATGAGGGTCATGATTGACACACCTTAAATACGTCTTATCCTTTCTACATCGAGTTTCCACATCAGTAATAATCATAGATACTGCCTTGATATATTTGACTGTCTCCTTGTCAGGAGAGTCAAAAAATAACTCAATAGTCATTTCCTTTGACTCCAGCTCGTCAAATACAAGATGTGTTGCTGTAGCTGTTTTGGAAACCAACACATTTTATTTATTTATATTTACTGATGAAGTATGCCATAAAGAATTTTGTTGTTAAATTATTCTCATACACATCCTACTGCTTATTGTTTTAAAAACTATTCTCATACACATCCTACTGCTTAGTGTTTTAAAAACTATTGTCATACACATCCTACTGCCTAGTGTTTTAAAAACTATTCTCATACACATCTTACTGCTTTGTGTTTTAAAAAATATTCTCATACACATCCTACTGCTTAGTGTTTTAAAAACTATTGTCATACACATCCTACTGCTTACTGTATAAAAAAAAAACTATTCTCATACACACCCTACTGCCTAGTGTTTTAAAAACTATTCTCATACACATCCTACTGTTTATTGTTTTAAAAACTATTCTCATACACATCTTACTGCTTTGTGTTTTAAAATACTATTGTCATACACACCCTACTGCTTTTTGTTTTAAAATACTATTGTCATACACATCCTACTGCTTATTGTTTTAAAAACTATTCTCATACACATCCTACTGCTTAGTGTTTTAAAAACTATTCTCATACACATCCTACTGCCTAGTGTTTTAAAAACTATTCTCATACACATCCTACTGCCTAGTGTTTTAAAATACTATTGTCATACACACATTACTGCTTATTGTTTTTAAAAACTATTCTCATACACATCCTACTGCTTATTGTTTTAAAAACTATTCTCATACACATCCTACTGTTTATTGTTTTAAAAACTATTCTCATACACATCCTACTGCCAAGTGTTTTAAAAACTATTCTCATACACATCCTACTGCCTAGTGTTTTAAAATACTATTGTCATACACACATTACTGCTTATTGTTTTTAAAAACTATTCTCATACACATCCTACTGCTTATTGTTTTAAAAACTATTCTCATACACATCCTACTGCCTAGTGTTTTAAAATACTATTGTCATACACACATTACTGCTTATTGTTTTTAAAAAACTATTCTCATACACGTCCTACTGCTTAGTGTTTTAAAAACTATTCTCATACACATCCTACTGTTTATTGTTTTAAAAACTATTCTCATACACATCTTACTGCTTTGTGTTTTAAAAACTATTCTCATACACATCCTACTGCTTATTGTTTTAAAAACTATTCTCATACACATCCTACTGTTTATTGTTTTAAAAACTATTCTCATACACATCCTACTGCCTAGTGTTTTAAAAACTATTCTCATACACATCCTACTGCCTAGTGTTTTAAAATACTATTGTCATACACACATTACTGCTTATTGTTTTTAAAAACTATTCTCATACACATCCTACTGCTTATTGTTTTAAAAACTTTTCTCATACACATCCTACTGCCTAGTGTTTTAAAATACTATTGTCATACACACATTACTGCTTATTGTTTTTAAAAACTATTCTCATACACATCCTACTGCTTAGTGTTTTAAAAACTATTCTCATACACATCCTACTGTTTATTGTTTTAAAAACTATTCTCATACACATCCTACTGCCTAGTGTTTTAAAAACTATTCTCATACACATCTTACTGCTTTGTGTTTTAAAATACTATTGTCATACACACCCTACTGCTTTTTGTTTTAAAATACTATTGTCATACACATCCTACTGCTTATTGTTTTTAAAAACTATTCTCATACACACCCTACTGCTTAGTGTTTTAAAAACGTTTCTCATACACATCCTACTGCCTAGTGTTTTAAAAACTATTCTCATACACATCCTACTGCCTAGTGTTTTAAAATACTATTGTCATACACACATTACTGCTTATTGTTTTTAAAAACTATTCTCATACACATCCTACTGCTTATTGTTTTAAAAACTATTCTCATACACATCCTACTGCTTATTGTTTTTAAAAACTATTCTCATACACATCCTACTGCTTATTGTTTTTAAAAACTATTCTCATACACATCCTACTGCTTATTGTTTTAAAAACTATTCTCATACACATCCTACTGCCTAGTGTTTTAAAATACTATTGTCATACACATCCTACTGCCTAGTGTTTTAAAATACTATTGTCATACACACATTACTGCTTCTTGTTTTTAAAAACTATTCTCATACACATCCTACTGCTTAGTGTTTTAAAAACTATTGTCATACACATCCTACTGCCTAGTGTTTTAAAATACTATTGTCATACACACATTACTGCTTATTGTTTTTAAAAACTATTCTCATACACATCCTACTGCTTATTGTTTTTAAAAACTATTCTCATACACACATTACTGTTTATTGTTTTAAAACATTTGTATACCTTTATGGGACGTCAGGAAAACAACCCACAGAAAAGAACATTTGTTTTGACATTAATGAAATTAATGTATTGGAATTAACCTTATGAACAATGTCGAATATTTTATTCTCATTTCGGGTATTGTACAATTCTTACTACCATCATTGGAATCCAGATTGCTGTTGCAAAAAAACTTATCTTGGAACATTGGACATTCCTTATATTCGAATGTGTGAAGAAGGTTGCAAATGGATTTAAAATGAGGCGAATATATATTTGTATAATTTATATCTATATATAAAAATTATCCGTATTATAATACTTATAATTTGGATGTATTTTTAAAAAAATTATCCTGTCTATATATTCAATTTCATTCTGTTTTACTCCATATCTATGAGATATCCCCCTTTTTCTATAACTATAAATCAATAATCATGTCTCTTGTCAGATATATTGTTCTGTTGAAAATTATAATAATCATGTATACACACTTTTGGGTTATAAGTTGCATTCCCATCCATTGCGAGATGTGAACACATCTTGTGTCAATGATAATTTTAAGAAACTCTTGAAATCAGAGCCATTTTTTCCGGTAAATGAATAATTTTTAAAAGATCTGAGCAAGCGTGTATGAAACGTTGCCAGACAAAGCTAGAAATTAAAGTACAACAAATAAATCATCCCAAAAACTATGCCATCTCAACATGGGATCAAACCTCAGACCTTTTGATTACCGGCCAGACGTGCTACCATTACACCAGTAATCAGAGGATCGGAGGTTCGAACCCCAGCCGAGGTTGACTGACTATTTGGGATGGGTATTTTCTTCTATTTTTCTTTCTTGCTTTCACTGGCATCACTTCATTCACACATGTTCAGATTTCATATTTCACCCATGCCTGCTCCCTAATTTCCCAATTTGATATTTTTGTTGTTAAGGGCTTTAAGGCGCTTGCAACACATTTAAGTCAATTCAGCGACAGAAAAGAAGGCAGAACAGGGAATTTAAACAAATCTGGATTTATTAAATGCACATAAAATGAGTAAGACAAAGAGGAATAATTTCTAAAAAGGGAACAGATGTATATTCCAAGAGCACACTATCAGTGTACTTAGTTTGAGATCATTTTATCCTAAATTAATACTAAATATTGAACTGTTTCACTCTCAGCCAAGGACTCCGACCAATGTCAGGACTAGCCAAATAATCTAATTTCAAGATCAAGCTTAGAAAACAGACACAGAGGGATAGAAGAAACAGCAAGTGACATCCTACCCACCATGTGAGGTGTGATGTGTGTGTGTGTGTGTGTCTATGTGTGTGTGTGTATGTGTTTGTGTGTGTGTGGGGGGGGGGGGGGGGGGTTGTTTTTAAGGGAATTAGGGCGCTTGCGAAATATTCAGATCATTTTCAGCAACCGCAAAAAGGGGGAAATAAAAGGATAGTCAAAAAATTATAAATTTTCAATTAAATGACCCGATAAAAAGTAATACACGAGGGAATAATTGAAATAGGGAACAGATGAGGATGCCTAAATATTCTATCGGTGTACTTAGAATGATATCACCTAAACTTTTCATCAAGACACAAGCACATGAGGAATACAATAAAAACAAAAAACAAA
>NC_088368.1:37762269-37764769 GCF_034508935.2 Berghia stephanieae | reverse complement strand
ATGTGGTAACCTTAAAGTTTTAATCGAGAAGCAACAACAGCGATATGACTCGAGTTTCATTCAGAGCTCAAATTGCATTTCACTGCTGTCTTGATGATTAGAATGATTGTGCCGGTGGTGGTAGTGGTTGGAATAGTGGTAGCGGTGGTGGTGGTGGTGGAGGAGGATGTAATTATGGTAGTGGTTTTGGTGGTGCTGTTGGTTAGAATGATATTTGTGGAGACGATGACGGAAATTTTATGATGATGTTGATATTGTTTTTATTGCTATTGTAGTACTTGTTGTTAATATTGTTGTTGTTGTTAATGATGAAGATGATGATGATGATGATGATGATGATGATGATGATGATGATGATGATGATAATGATGATGATAATGATGATTATGATGACAACGACGATGTCGTCGACAATGATGGTTACCATACGATATTACAATATTACAAAGTTTATTCAATCTTAGGCTTTCGACAATAAATCATACAATTTGATGACCACATACATGAAAGTGGAAAAAATGGTAAATGGAACCAAACAATAAACTGATACCATTAATAACCACACAAAATACAATAGTAATACCACCAATACGTACAATAATAATAATAATAATAATAATAATAATAATAATAATAATAATAATATAATAATAATAATAACAATAATAATAATAATAATAATGATGATGATAATAATAATAATAACAATAATAATATTACCATCATCATTACTACCACCACCATCATTACTACTACCACCACCGCTAACACTATCACTACCACCATCACCATCATTATTACGTTTCCAATCATTTTTTCTCGTTTCTAAAAATTTGATATCTATCAAAACAGACGAAATTCCGGTCATTTTTTTAAAGGGTAGTTAAAATATCTACGATTTTATTAGCCCTGAAAACTACGATTTTTATTTTCCTATTTCAAGTAGGCAGGTCTGCTATGACAAGTATCAGTATCAGTTCCATAGTCAAAAGAAGACCAACAAAAACAAAGTTTATTTAATCTTAGGCTTTCGCCAATACTTCATAAAATACATTTAAGACAAAATAATGTTACCAATTTCTCCTCATGCATTCGTTAGACTATAACAATAACGACCGTGTTATCTTTACTCCTCACCCAACCAACCCCGAGCTTCCCGCCTCTTCATCGCTAACTATCTTATGTATGTATTAGCTTCAGGACGGGCAAGTACGGAATCTGCCCACCCTTCCGTATTTCCTCTATAACTTAGAATTCAACTCTCTCCTTTCTCAGAAGAGTATTTCTCGTATACTAATTCAATTGTTGAGAAAACCAAAATGGTGGTTGTATTTTATATATTTATTTAGTCGTGACTTTTGAATAAAAGTGTTTTGTTTTATTAGACGGAATACAATATAAAATTACATTGTTTTGCAAAATTATTTTGTCTGGCAATAAAAATACAGCGGTAATTACTTTAAGAATTTAAACCCAAAACAACAACAACAACAACAAAAAACAAATAAGAAAACAATTTAAATAAATGAGTTTTGAGAAGCACTAAAGAAAACGAGAAAAAAAGAAAAGTTTAAATGGATAAACAAATATATAAAAACAACACAAATTAATACTAAATTGATATAAAATTAGTAAATTAATAAATTTAATTCAATACTGGAACATTCCCAAAGTCATTACATCAATGGTACCAGCACAAGTAAGGCAATAAATAAGAAAAAGTTCGTTTGCCAAAATCTCTATTTAGTTTTCACTGGTTAATAAGGTGGGCTCATTTGAATTTGCCCGACCTAGTACTAGAGAGGCCAGACAGCAAAAATCGGAGTTAGTTCACCGTCATGCGACGTAACGATGAGATGACGATGTGGGCGGAGTGGGGGGGGGGGGGGGGGGTGATAAAAAAGAACAGGAGCGTATCCTGGTTTATGCATTACGGGATGCATGGTGATTCGCAATCTATTAAAAATACACACAAATTGATTTCAGTACGAAGTATAAAGTTTAAGTAGTAACTTTTGAAATTATCTAATTTAAATTTGATTATTTCAGACCTGGTAATACAGCATATAACTTGAAAAAACAGGCTGGTATTTGCCCACCCTGCCCATTATTACCAGCCGTCCCTGTATATATATAAAGTGAAAGAGGGAGAGAGACAGAGATAGAGAAAGCTAGGGATTGAGAGAGATAGAGAGGAGAGAGAGAGAGGAGAGAGAGAGAGAGAGAGAGAGAGAGAGAGAGAGAGAGAGAGAGAGAGAGAGAGGGAGAGAGATAATATGCTAATGATATCAAGATAATACATAAACATCAAAGCAGATGTACACATCAGACACCTATTATACTCAAACATTCTGTAATCCTTACTTCTATAAAATCTAAAAGCGTTAGACGATCCGACTCTAGTGGTGTACATTTTTTCAAAGACAATCGATGTAGCCTTTTGCATTTTTCTTGCTTCTTCTGATAACTTTTCGTCCAAAAATCCAAGTCTTTTGTTGAA
>NC_088368.1:37742269-37757269 GCF_034508935.2 Berghia stephanieae | reverse complement strand
ATCCTATTTACCTTAGCTTGTGCAGTGACGGTAGCAGTACCATGGCTAATGGCGCTTTGAGGCCTAGTTATTGCTTTCGTCCGCTGACTCAAATGATTATTTATCAATCTATTTAGACCATAATGATGGTAACTAGGTACCCATAATATAATGTCATTTGACGTTGGAAATCGCCAATTTTAATTGTTGATGGCACAAAAGATTTCTCTTGGTCAATGTTATTTTTCCACAATACTATTGCTTGTTATTATCAACACTAAAGCCCGCTCCTTTCACTTTTCTGAATTAAAAATTCACCTCAAATACCGGAGCATACTCAATGTCTCAATCGCTTCTATGTTAATGTTTGTGTTGAGAATATTGGCTATTAAGCTTAAATGCTGGCCAACTAACTTCGCGGTGTTTGTGTGTATTGAACCCGTGACTTCAAGAAGTCGGGGAGAGAAGGCTCTAATAAGACTAAGGTTTGAAGCGAATTTTTTGGGGTCGTGGATAACTCATACGGCAGAGTCACGATCTCCCTGGCCAGGCGGAGTTGTCGTACCAGTAGAGTCGCCGGTTCGAGTCCCCATCGCCGCCGCGAATTTTTATTCTCTGTTGTCTTCAGGCACTTTCCTTCTCACTTCAGCTCTTGTTATTTTCCACAATACAGTAACATGAGAATTAAAACATGTGTATGTCTGTTCGTAATAATATGTTCTATTTTCTCCGCACATATTTCAGTTTCTCCACTTGTATTATAAAAGTTAATATATATTATGCTTAAAAGAAATAAGTAAATTAGTAGGACAAAGGGGTTCAGTAATATATATAGGAGCAATAATTCATTGAAGCCAGTCCATCTTAATACAAATACCTTGGTGTAACGATTGATGACAGGCTCAAGTGGGATGAACACGTGAAAACAATTAAACATAAGATGTTCAGACTTATTCATTTATTTATCAAAACTCTTTAAAGTTTAGAATAGATAAACCCTCTGCACATTATTATATAAAGCAGTGATTGAAAGAGTCTTGTCATATTGTATAACAGCTTGGGAAAGCAATTGCTTATCAGTGGAAAGGAACAAAATAGATTCAAGAATTGAAAAATCCATTAAATGCTTTATAAATGATGTTGACAATGTAGATATTTTAATTGAGAAATCCTGTATAAGTAAAATTTAGAAAAAGGTTATATTAAATGACCAGCATCCACGAAGACTATCAGATTATGTCAGGAAGGAGTGGTCGCCCTTTCTCTCCCCCTCGTGGATCTTTACCTTGCAGTGGTGAGGGGGCTTGAGCCACACGAGAGGGCAAAGGTGTAAATCCCGGTCGACCGTCACGAGACCATCCCGGGTATCGAGCCAACAAGCCACATGAGCTGCTCGCCCCGGTGTGTGACTAAATTTGATCCAACCCGGTGCCCGAATAGCAGCCCTATCCCGGGCGCCACACTATTATCTTCATGTCGAGTCCCAATCAGTCCCGTCAATGGCGAAGCGGTCTGCCGCCTAGCCAAATAATACCGCGTTCGTGTCGCCAGGGTCGTCGGCACGTCCGAGAAAAAAGCAAACGTCCCATGCATCAATTGATTCGCGGCCTGCCAATCGGAAAATGCGACGGCGGGGATGGCGAACTGACGCACATATTGTCCCTGAACGTCGAGAGCCAGAGTATGGCAAAAAATGAGCTTTTATCAAAGCTATTGGCCGCCCATAGCGTAGACATCCTCCTGTTACAGGAGACCCACCTTTACTCAAGCGCGCAATCTTTCCGATTCCAGATCCCAGGCTATACGGTGGTCCAACGCAAGGACACTTCGAGGCTCAAAGGAGGGGTTAGCGTTTACGCTAAAGAGCCATCGAAGGTAAGGGTCATTGAGAGCGTAACGGACAGCAATGGGGTGAACCGAATTTCCGTGGAAGTAGGTGGTCTGTGTTTGCATAATATCTACAAACCACCTAGAGCGACTTGGACTACACCACCGGTACCGGTGGTCAGCCATCCTTCCATCTGTCTGGGAGACTGTAATAGCCACCATCACGAATGGGGCTACCGAGACTGCAACGAGGCAGGAAGACAACTCCGCTCATGGATGGACTGTAATGATCTACACCTAGTGTACGATCCTACAGCCAAGGGTACCTTCCGGGGGCCGGTTCTTGTCACAGCTGGGGTGACAATACCGAGGGTGCAGTCTCTCCCACTTTGCAGATGGAACTTCAGGAAGGCTGACTGGGAGGAATTTAGTTCCTATATCGAGCAGGTCTGCCCTGCCATTCCTCCCAAGTCCAAGAATATAACCAGATTCAGCTGGCTACTGGTTAAGAGCGCTCAATGCTCTATTCCACGGGGCAAACGAAAATTCTACACCCCTTGCTGGACAGCAGAGTCGGAAGAGCTGTACCGAGAGTACCAGCAGACCCAGTCCCAGGACGCAGCCGATAGACTACTTCAGTCTCTGGCAGAGGGAAGGAAGCAACGGTGGCAGGAGACCGTGGAAAGTCTCGACTTTACACACTCCAGCCGCCACGCTTGGCGTTTGATAAAGAAATTGGACCCAGATCGGAATTACGAGAAGGCTGCACCGGAGTGTGAGGCAGACACAATTGCCAAGAACATTAAGAACGGTAGTAAACGGGTCCCTAATCAGGCTTTTGAGCGCGGTGTCCGCAAGGCGTACCGTACGATTTTGGACTCGCTACCTGCGGAGGAGTCGGACTGGACGGCCCCGTTCAGTCCCCGAGAAGTGGGTGCAGCCATTAGCGAAGTGAAGAACGGCAAAGCAGCAGGGATAGATGGTGTATATCCCGATGTGGTGACGCATCTGGGCCCCAGGGCACGGGCCTGGCTAACATAGGCAATGTCCGACGTCCTTGCAAAAGGAAAGCTTCCACAAGTGTGGAAGCATGCGAAAATAGTTGCTATCCTGAAGCCAGGGAAACCAGCGAAGGAGGATGACAGTTACAGACCCATATCGCTGCTGAGCTGTCTTTACAAATTTTTGGAGCGTGTTCTATTAAACCGATGGGGGCCGGTCCTAGACGCTGCCCTGCCACCCGAGCAGGCAGGCTTCAGGGAAGGGAGGTGCACCACGGAGCAGGTCATTGCCCTTACAGAGCATATTGAGCACGGGTTCGAGAGAAAACAGCAAACAGGTGCTGTCTTTATAGACCTATCAGCGGCGTACGATACGGTCTGGTGCGAAGGGTTGATGCTCAAACTTGCAAAAATCATAAGGTGCAAAAAGACCTTGAAGTTGTTCTCTTCGATCTTAGGGGAAAGGCAATTCCACGTCGCGCTGGGAGACGGCACGAGCAAAGTAAGGAAACTGAAGAATGGGGTCCCTCAGGAGTCGGTACTTGCGCCAATGTTGTTTAACGTTTACATTAGCGATATGCCGAACACTTCCTCCCTGAGGCTGGGATACGCGGACGACTGGGCACTCGTTACTCAGAGTAAAGTGTGGACCCGTCTCGAGAGCGTAATCAGCGAGGACGTCACCAGACTCAAATCCTACTTTGACAAGTGGTACCTGAAGATAAACACTTCAAAAACCGTGGCCACTGCATTTCACTTATGCAGTGGTTGGCACACCCGCAAACTGAATGTCCTAGCCGGGGACCAGCCACTCCCATATGAGCCGCATCCAAATTATTTAGGGGTGACGTTGGATCGCAGCCTTACCTATCGGGTGCATTCAAAGGGGTTGCCCGGAAGATAGAGAAGCGGAATAGTCTTCTGAGGAAGCTGGCGGGATCGACTTGGGGCGCTCCTGAAAACGTCCGCCTTGGCACTATGCTATTCCACCGCGGAGTATTGCGCTCCAGTGTGGGGTAGAAGCAGAAACGTTGAGAAGGTGGATGTAAAACTTCGCAAGTCGATGCACATAGTGTCAGGAACGCTAGCAACAACCCATAGAGAATGGGGCCCGATAATGGCAGCGATCCAGCCCCCCGATGTCCGGAGGGAGACAATTACGGGAAACTGGCTGAGTAAGATCAAAGAGAGAGGGAATGGGGATACCCCTCTCATGCGCATAATGGACGGTGCCCCCGTTTCGAGCCGAAATAAGTCCCGACAACCCTTGTACGCAGAATCCCTGACTACGGACAGAGCTGCACATACGAGATGGAAGTCGGTTTGGACGAATTCAATCCCTCGTGGGGGCGGGGACCTACACTCCTCTAAGCTTGGTGAGAAGTTGCCAGGCTTTGATACCAGTAAGAGGAGACACTGGGTATCTGCGAATCGGCTTCGGTCGAGGAGCTGCCTAACGGCAAGTGCGTTACATCGGTGGGGTCTAACTACCTGTCCAATATGTTCACGCTGTGGGCAAGAACCCGAGACGGCAGAGCATCTAGTCGAAAGGTGTGTTGTGACGATGCTACCCGGTGGGTTCGCGACGGTGCACGAATGCGGACCGGACTTTGCTGATTGGGTCGATCGTCATAACATAGTAGTGTGAACCATAAGAGGCTGCTGCTGCCCTTTCTCTATTACAACTAAAAAAATCTTTTCTGCCGTCTTCTATTTCGCTTTTTGATAGCAAGCAATAATCATTTTATCCAAATAATGTATATATTAATTAATTAATTTCATGTTTTGTAATCTTTTCAATTTTCAATTTACGGTGATAATTTTAACTATTTTACAGTGTTGAAATTATTCATATATAAACACAAATCTGGGTATGAAACCGCTCCTTATTTATCGATACATCATTTTTTTTCATTTATCTACTTATAACACGTCCTTTTTGGGATGCAATAAATTATTATTATTATTATTATTATTATTATTATTATTATTATTATTATTATTATTATTATTATTATTATTATTATTATTATTATTATTATTATATCATTATTATTACTATTATCATTATTATCATTATTATTATTATTATTATCATTATTATTATTATTATTATTATTATTATCATTATTATTATTATTATTTTTTTTTTTTATTATTATTACTATTATTATTATTACTATTATTATTATTATTATTATTATTATTATTATTATTATTATTATTATTATTATTATTATTATTATTTATTATTATTATTATTATTATTATTATTATTATTATTATTATTTATTATTATTATTATTATTATTATTATTATTATTATTATTATTATTATTATTATTATTATTATTATTATTATTATTATTATTATTATTATTATCATCATCATCATTACACACATCCAAGGATCTCCGCCTTACTGCATTCATTCAATTTGTCAACATTCAATTGTTATTTCATTAAAAACCCATATTTGTTCGAACATGTTTAACTATCAATATCTTATTGATATTTTCCAGGAACAACAATGAAAACTCTGACCTTCACCTTGATTCTTCTATCTTTGTCTGGCAAGATCCAGTCCTATGGCTATGGGTATATTTCACCAACATTCATGCATATATTATTTGATAAAATTGTGTGACAAGACACTGACCTCCCATTGTGAGCAGGGAGGTCCTTACTGTGTCTTCTATCCCCCTATATCTGTTTTTCAACTTGTCTGTCTTTGACTTTTGATGAGATTACTTTGTTTTGTCCTTGCCCTGGCCGGATGCCCTAGCTGCGAGGGAAACAGTCAGATGAATAGTTAGAGATTTTTGGAGATTCTATTTTTTCCCTTATAAATCATTTCTCTATTATGCATTGTATTATGTTTTCTTTACATAATTTTATATATGATATTTAAACATTTGAGTTTGTCCCTCTTTGTTGGGACCTGTGCTTGTATCAGGATGAGACTTTTTACGTGATCTCAAACTAAGTACTTTGATAGTGTGCTCTTGGAATCTACATCTGTACCCTATTTGAACCAATTCCTTTTTAGTAGGGTCTCCGAGGCCATCGGTGCTTCGGATCCGTATAAAAGCTTAACTTTCTTTATAGGCCAAATAAGCAGACAAGAAATAACATTTTGTCCGATTGGAACTTGGATCTGACCTTTCGGGGGTCAAATTGAAGTCAAACAAGGTGAAATTATGGTTAAATTCTAAACTCCCATAATATCAAGAATTTGATAACTTGCAAATAACCAAAAATTTAAATGGATCCTAATATATCACCTGAGAAAAAATAATTAAATTCATACATCACTTCAAGGAGTTATTTATGTCTTCTTTCTAAAAAGAGCACTATTTTCCGGAATATCACTTAAACTGTTAAGAAAATAATAATAATAATAATAATAATATAATAATAATAATAATAATAATAATAATAATAATAATAATAATAATAATAATAATAATAATAATAATAATAATAATAATAATAAGGATAAAGTTTAAAGCTATTCAGAGAACAGCTGGTAGAATAAAGAGGGATTACAGGTTATGCAAAGACAATGGCATACAAACAAAAATGAGAGAAGAATTTGAAAATGCACTCACGATACAAAGCCAAAGTGAACCTGATAACGAAAAATGTGAAAAACAATTTGATATATTCCAAAAGTGTGTCAAAGCAACTGCAGAAAAGCATTTACCAATAGCTCAAATAAACAGCAAAAAGGAATGGATGACAAATGAAATTCTAAACCTATTTGAAGAAAGACGAAAATGCAACAGAGGGTCTGCAGAATACCAAACATTGAACAACCACATAAATCCAAATGCATCGAGGCACACGAGAACTATCTAGACTGGAAATGCTGCGAAATCGAAAGAGAATACAAACCCAACCCCCAACAAGCTCACCAAAGAATAAAAGAACTATCAGGGAAAAGGAAAAGCAAAACAGCAGGAAGTTGTATCCAAAACAAACAAGGGGAACTGCTATTTGAAGAACAACATATAGAAAGCCGATGGGTAGAATACATAGGCGAACTGTACAATGATCCAAATAGAAATGAACCACCACTGAAATTCAAAGAACCATTAAGCGGACCAAACATCACCAAAAGTGAAATTGAACATGCCATGGAACGAATGAGGGATGGTAAAGCAACAGGCCCTGATGAAATATCTGTAGAGGTATTAAAAAGCCTAGGAGATCTAGCAATTGATGAACTTCACATATTATTCAACAATATATACAACACTGGGAAAATTCCAGAAGATCTCTGTAACTCTATTTTCATAGCAATACCAAAGAAAGCAGGTGCAGTCAGATGCGAAAATTTTAGAACTATAAGTTTAATAAGCCACATCAACAAAATACTGTTGCGTATAATTATCAACAGGCTAAGGAATAAGATTAACCCCGAAATCGCAGAAGAACAATATGGATTCCAACCTGACAGAGGGACAAGGAACGCAATATACCTCCTCCGTGTTTTAAGTGAAAGAGCTATACAGGTTCAGACCCCACTATACCTCTGTTTTGTCGACTACAAAAAGCTTTTGATAGAGTACGCCACGAAGAAATACTAAAACAACTGCACTCCATTGGCGCTGATGAGAAAGACCTCAGACTCATGCAAACATTATACTACACCCAGCAGGCATCTATCAAAATCGGAAACGCTACAGGAAATTCCATTCCTATTAAGAAAGGAGTCCGTCAAGGGTGTGTTGCCTCACCAGATCTGTTTAATCTATACCAAGAAACAATCATGAGGGGCATAACTAATATGGAGGGAATAAAAGTAGGAGGTCACAACATAAATAATATAAGATACGCAGACGATACGGTACTCATTGCAACATCAGAAATCCAACTTCAAAAGATTGTTGACAAGGTGGTAGTAGATAATGAAGCCAAGGGAATGGAAGTGAATATCACCAAAACGGAATGCATGGTAATACAGAAAACCCCGAAAACAACAACACCTGCAATATAACGATTCACGGCGAGCAACTTACCAACGTAGAAAGTTTTAAATACCTAGGTTCAATAGTGACAACAGATGGAAGATGTAACCGAGACATACGAGCAAGAATAACTCAAGCCAAACAGGCCTTCATGGACCTGGGAAACATTTTGAAAAACAAACAGATGTCGTTCGGGATTAGATTCCGAGTCTTGAAGTGCTACGTGTGGCCAATCTTGTTATACGGATGCAAAAGCTGGACTACAAATGCAGAAACACAAAAGAACATTGAAGCTTTTGAAATGTGGTGCTTGAGAAGGATGCAGAGAATATCGTATACTGCACACAAAACGAACGAAGAAGTGCTAAAACAAACATACCAACAAAGGAAACTAATGCCCTTAATAGTGGATCGACAACTATCCTTTTTCGGACACATAGTAAGGAAAGATAAAAATGAATACCTGGTAAGTTGTGGAAAAATACCTGGTAAACGCGCCCGGGGGAGACAAAGAAAAACACTCAGAGACCAACTGAAGGGCTTCACCAACCTAACAATCCAAGAGCTGTTTGAAAAAGCAAGAGACAGGGAGGAATGGAGAGAGATAATTCATGCAGTATCCGAAGCCTGGACCAGGCATGGAACCTAGAATAATAATAATAATAATTAATAATAATAATAATAATAATAATAATAATAAATGATAATAATAATAATAATAATAATAATAATAATAATAATAATAATAAATAATAATAATAATAATAATAATAATAATAATAATAATAATAATAAATGTACATTTATATAGCGCTTATGCCGAGGCTTCGAATCGCTTCACATAACATATATACACATACACACACATAAATGCACACACTTAACTGAATGTATACACGAGTGAACACACACACACACACACACACACATACACACACACAAATGCACGAAAGTAGGCGCTTTGCAATAATTCTTGGCATAATCTAATTTAAATACTTCCCAAAGAGATAGGTTTTTTGTTTAATTTTGAATTTATCAATGCTGCTTTCAAGTATGACTGACAGTGGGAGTGAATTCCAAGTGATAGGGCCTACTTTACTGAATGATCTCTCGCCAAAACGTTTAAGATTAGTTTTTGGAATTTGAAAGAGATACAATTTTGAGGACCTGAGATTTTGAGTGGGGTTGGAGGGGACAATCAAGTCTTGAATTTAAGCAGGGCTTCGTGAATTGATGGCATCAAAACAAAGTAGAGCAATTTTGTATTCAATACAAGCTTTAATTGGTAGCCAGTGCAATTCCCTCAACATCGAGTCACTGCGACCAATACCTAGGACAAGCCTTGCTGCTCTATTCTGAACTTTTGTAGTTTTTCCATTTCTATGTCAGGCAGACCAACACGTAGCGAGTTACAGTAATCAAGGCGTGAAGGTATCAGTGCACAAACGACCGTCTTCAGCAAATGGAGAGGAATGTATTGTTTCATTCGATAGATTCTCTTTAATTCAAAATTCATGGTTTTGATCATCTGGTTTATTTGATGTTCCATGCTGAAACAGTCGTCGAGCACAACGCCAAGGTTTTTCGCTTTGGATGATATACTGATGTGACAATCACCAACAAGTACTGATGGTAATATTGTCTTTTTAATATTTGACGGAGTGTCGCAAAGCATAATCTCCGTTTTGTAATGATTAAGTTTTAATTTATGGTCCTGCATCCAATTCCAAATAGACGAGCAGCATTGCTCAATATCAGATAAAGCTGTATTTATACCCGATGGCACAGCGGATTTGTACAATTACGTATCGTCGGCATACATATGGTAATTCACACCATGTGCAGAAATGACTATTATAACTTGTAAAGAATACTGTTATAGTTCAAACAGAGAATAACATTATTTCCAAATTGTAAAATAAATCGGATCATAGTTAATGGAGTTATCGCCCATTGAATTCTGTCTTAAAAATAGAACTCAAAAACGTAAAAGGAAGTCTATAGCACTCTAAGATGTCTATTGTTATGTGTCTATAGGCTCTATACAAAAAATCTTAGCTCTTTATAAAACTTCATATATCGCCCTTTCTTCCCATTGGAAAGAAAACCAAAAAATGTGTGTATTTGTGAAACATCTAGAAAAGTGTTGATAAAACAATACATTTCAAGAAAAATTATGAGCAACTGAGTAAGTTAAAAATGATTTGTAGTACACAACTAAATCAGATGATACTCAATGGGGTTATCGCCCATTAAAGCTTGTAATTAATTATAATACTCGTAGCCTGTTTGGGAAATCAATACCAGCCAAATAACAAAATTTGTTGTTGATGAACCGGAATACAAAAGTCTTAGGTATCTTGTCTCAATTCAAAAGAGTCATTGTACTTTTTTCAGATTTTTACTGCAGCAAGTTTCTTGTAAAATGCCTCGAAGACCGTTAGCAAAACAAAATATTAGTAGACAATAATGGAAGCTACAAAAGAGATTAACATGATTTGTAAATTAAGGCTTATCAATCGAACTTCTCGTTCCTACTCAAGCCTTCCTGTTAATTTGTCAGGGAATTCATGACCCAGACTAACATTCTGTGAGATATCTTCGCCTTTTTGATTTTCTGGAGAAGTCTTTTGAATTATATTTATTTGTCAAATGCCTTAACAATATCTATCAATACTACAATTGTTTCTTTGCTTTTTGAATGCCGTCAAATTTATTCGTTGTGAAATATATGTTATCTAGTACTAGACTTCGATCTGAGCTTTTTAATGACATACTCCATCTATTCGGGGGAGATTGTATGTGCATGGTATCCCCTATAGCAAAAGTTTCTAAACAGAATAATCATTAAAAAATCATAAATATATTAAACAAAATATAATTTAAAATTAGATTTTCATTTTGAAAACAATTTATCTTGTTTATGAACCAGATTTAACAGAAACCATGAAATTATTGGTTGGTAACATTGATTTAAAAAGAAAAAATGTACAATAATTAGGGAAAGAAATGGCCAAGATTTTAAATCTCGTATTAGAGAAGTGTTTCATTTGCATATTGACATTTACAAAACAGGCTGCAGTTCAATGTTGCCTTCGTGCATTTGCATTGGAAAGCAGAGCATCCGATTAATATGGAAACAGCTTTGGCTTTAAGCAGCGTGGTTAAAACATGAATCAGTCTATCATTATCTTCCTTCCATTCGCATTATTTTGAGTTGGTAAGACATCGACCTTTCAAAGTGCTGATACAAAACATCACCTGCTGGAAGGATTTTGTCAACGTCTCCCGTTTTGTGAATGAAAAGGTTCATCCTTACAAGATTAATATTTTGTTCAATGGCTTCACCTTTGTATATTTGGCAGTAGTTGACATATAACTAATCACATAGAGACTTTGAGATATCTGTAATGGATCATTCAGGATATTTGGCAATTCATGAATAACCGGAGACAGTGGGGCTATGGTAAGGATGTTATAACGTGAACCTCAATCTAGCTCACCTCCTTCTCCTGTGCGGGGTGGTTGTAGATGAGGTATGAGAGATGACAACAGTAAGGGTCATCCATCAATATATGTCGTCAGATTTCCTCATTAGTTGTAGGATGTCCGTCCTTATCCATTCCTTTACATTATCCACCCAGCACCTTGTTTGCCGTACACTCCTTCTGCCTCCCTCCAAAGTCCATTGCATCATGGTCTTTGCCAATGTCTCATGGCGACAAACATGACTAAACCAAGACACTTAACGACATGAACGCTTCCCTCTAAACTTAAACGCAGATGTGATGACAGAACCCGTCAATGCATGAAACAATATAGAAATGTTCAAGTCTCTTGGCCAATATTTTGGCAATGCTGTTCAGATTAATTACTTCCTTGGAATTTCAAAAATATTTTATGCAAATATTAGCTGCAGGATTTGCTGCAATGATATAATGATGATTGGCTATGAAGATGACAATAACATCAATATTTCGGGGTCTGTTAAAGTCTGAATGATTGTGTTTGAAGGCCTTGCAAAATATGGGGGGGGGGGGGGAGTCTCCTTCTTCGTTGTTGCATTGTCCCACAGAATTACAAAGAATAAAAATGATGTCATATACAGTGCTTTTTCCTCTTTGACTGTTTCCATCACAAGCATACAAGACAGGTATTTGAAGATATTTTTTGTCTGCATTCATCAAAAATTTTTTTGCCAGGCCCTTGAAATTTTGACCAAATCAATCACACCTTGCCGACTGCTATGACATTGTTTTTCTTTTCCTGCTTTCTTTTAGAGACAGGGGAATATAAACGTCTCAACCAGCATCTACTCTAGTTGCTAGATTCAGTCATGTAAGATTCTTGATAAAGCACTTTTCCTCAAAAAATGTGTCAAATATATTTTCCTTTATTTTTTTTTCTGTTACACTATAAAGTAAAAAGAAATGAAATTGGAGACACTGACTCTAATCCACCACCCATAAGGAGATCCGACTATGTGTATCCATTGGGCATTCCTCAAGATGATAAAACAGGTGGAAATGCTGATGATACATACCTAAAATTTCTTTTAGATCACTGCTCAGGTTTATCCAAAATATAAGAAGTTTTCCCAAAGACACTCTGCTTGTTGCATAAAATGTTCTACTTTTCAGTTACATTGGGGTCTTTTTTAAACCCTTTTTTCGTGATATGGCTGTTCTCAATGAGCCATTACTCGATCTGTAGTATTAATCTTTAAAGGATGATAAGTCTGTCAAATAATTAGTTTTACTTATTACTTTACACGCATGTCATTGACACCCATATAAGCAAATTTTATTCTTTGATTAAATAAGGCGTGATACGCAAGGTATTCTTTGAAAAAGGAATATTAATGCTCACAATAAATCAAATCAAGGGCAATAGTTCAAACAAATTGAAAGGAATTTCCCCAGAACTGTGTCTGTGAATCGGTCAACAAAAAATAAAGTTTTCTTTTCTTTTTCTAAAATGTTTAAAATTACCAAAAGTGTAGTAGTAATTAAATGTTAAATGTAGCTGTCCTTGAACTTGAGTGACCTCTGGATGAAATTCCAATCCGTTTCAAATTTTTTATCAATGTCTCGACAAAGCATCAAGGGTGTTTTCCACCGTGTAATTATGCAGGGTGTTACAGAAGTGTGGAACAAATAAGAAAAAAAGTTTACGGAGAAACAGACAGCACAGCAAAGCACATGATGTTAGCGAAAATAAAGAATAATAATTCAAGATTTATTTGACACGTTTCAGAGTTGAACGATGTTTACAATACACTCATCTGTTTTGGGACTTCAATGTGTCCCCCATTTTGTGTGATTTCAATGTGTCCACCATTTTGTGTGACTTCAATGTGTCCAGCATTTTGTGTGATTTCAATGTGTCCACCATTTTGTGTGACTTCAATGTGTCCAGCATTTTGTGTGATTTCAATGTGTCCACCATTTTGTGTGATTTCAATGTGTCCACCATTTTGTGTGACTTCAATGTGTCCAGCATTTTGTGTGATTTCAATGTGTCCACCATTTTGTTTGATTTCAATGTGTCCACCATTTTGTGTGACTTCAATGTGTCCACCATTTTGTGTGACTTCAATGTGTCCACCATTTTGTGTGACTTCAATGTGTCCACCATTTTGTGTGATTTCAATGTGTCCACCATTTTGTGTGATTTCAATGTGTCCACCATTTTGTGTGACTTCAATGTGTCCACCATTTTGTGTGATTTCAATGTGTCCACCATTTTGTGTGACTTCAATGTGTCCACCATTTTGTGTGATTTCCATGTGTCCACCATTTTGTGTGATCACTGCTTTGATGCATCACTCAAGTTCTCACCAGTTGCTTTGGAGCATTTCTTTGACTACTGATTAAACTGCCATGAATAAACAAAAAATAATCAACTTGAACGATTTCTTTATGAACTGAAACAAATTTCAACATGAAATCTTCATTAGTCTCAGAATAAATACGATTTGTTATAATATGTTCCAGACGTCCGGGACAGCCTGTATTTTCACGTTGGTGTTTTCAAAAACTCAAAAGTTCCAAATAAGGCACTGAAAGACATCTCATTTTAAAATAATTTAGAGATATTATGCTCTATATAAAAGTAAAAGGAAAATCTAATAGTTAATGATAAAAACAATCGTTGTTTTTATTGTGACATTTAATGCGTTAAGTGCAAAACTAACGACAGACTTAGTAGACCTTCCAGGTCATAGAAGTTGCAAAAAGATAAAAAGCAATGAAACGCCCACGTGTAATAATTCGGAGCCATTTTGTGGTACAGTGTGATATATCTAGATGTCATGAGTTGATATAAAGGCCCCCACAGCTATTGACTCAAAAACAGGTGTCACTTGTGACGTTGGGGCTTTCTAATGTATCGTCCAGAATTATATTGTTGAAATTGAGTGTTCGAGGATGTTTTCAACTGGGCGATGCTGTTTGGAGATCTCCCACGCCTAGGGGATTTCGGCCTGGCTGGCAAAGGCAATGTCTGGCGTCCTTGCAAAAGGAAAGCTCCCACAAATGTGGAAGCACGCAAAGATAGTTGCCATCCTGAAGCCCGGAAACCAGCGAAGGAGGCCGACAGTTACAGACCCATATCTCTACTGAGCTGTCTTTACAAATTTTTGGAACGGATTATTAAATTAATTAAGCTACGAGTAAAGTTAGGAAATTGAAGAATGGGGTCCCTCAGGGTTTGGTACTTGCGCCAATGTTGTTTAACACAAGCGACATGCCAAACACTTCCTCCCTGAGACTGAGATACGCGGGCGACTGGGCACTCGTTACTCAAAGTAAAGTATGGACCCGTCTCGAGATAGTACTTAGCGAGGACGTCACCAGACTCAAATCCTACTTCGACAAGTGGTACCCGATGAACACTTCAAAAAACCGTGGCCACTGCATTCCACCTATGCAGTGGCTGGCACACCCGTAAACTCAACATCCTCATTGGGCCCAGCCATTCCCATATGAGCCGCATCCAGAATATTTAGGGGTGACGCTGGACCGAGGCCTTACCTATCGACTGCATCTCGAAGGAGTTGCCTGGAAGATAGAGAAAAACGCAACTGCCTTCTGAGAAATTGGCGGGACCAACTTGGGGCGCTAATAAAACGCCCCCGAGGACGTCCGCCATGGCACTATACTTTTCCATCGCGGAGTATTGCGCTCCAATGTGGGGTAGAAGCAGGAACGTTGAGAAGG
>NC_088368.1:37704769-37734769 GCF_034508935.2 Berghia stephanieae | reverse complement strand
ATGATTATTTTCTATAAAAGCCATGCGTAATGTGAGCCCTAAAATAGTGCACTGTCTTGCATACAATCTGTTATAGTAATATTGTCTCTGAAAAAGGAACAACGTATTCTTGAAATACATACCTAATGTAATTGTTTGGTGACAGCCTGTCATATGTTTTCACCATAAATGTCTTTTTGCCTCCCATGATCCCGTTCTAAACGATCACAGAACGACATTCACCTTCTCTGGCCTGCATGATAATTTCTTCGTTCACCGTTTTATGTGTAAAATGTTTCCTGTTTCAGAAAAGTCAATCTTGAGTTTTGACTTGTCAGGAACAACACGTATTTATTCATTGTTCCTGAGATCACATAAGATGATGTACCCACTTGGAACGGTCCGTTCTGTACGGTTTGGTCATTAAAGGTCTTTGAGTTGCTGGCCGTGATCTTATTTCAACAGATAGCTACCGGCCTCTAATGATGAACACACCACTGTTAGTCTCTCTAGCTGTTAAAACAATTGATTAAAAGGACATACATGTATTTGCTGCTTTTACATAATACTTAGATCTTCTATGGTTGTCTTCTTTGGAGGCCCCGTTCTTTGTATGCTTGTGCTCGCTCTATTTCATTGTACTTCTAGATTTCTTTAGAGACATATCAAACCGACATATTCTATGAGGTTATTGAATTTGCAAATTGGTTTAACAATATCATTATCAAAGTGCCTCCAATTGACTATGGTATTGCTTCGTATAAATTTCTTACCAGCAAATAATTTCGCAAAATCGAAATTTTGGTGTTATTAATTCTAAGC
The DNA here is from genome assembly GCF_034508935.2 of Berghia stephanieae. Classification (NCBI taxonomy): domain Eukaryota; kingdom Metazoa; phylum Mollusca; class Gastropoda; order Nudibranchia; family Aeolidiidae; genus Berghia; species Berghia stephanieae. The sequence goes on along the minus strand of NC_088368.1, from coordinate 37,733,968 downwards.
AATGTGTCATTGAATGGAATGCGAATATAGGAAAACAATTACATTCACTGACTAGGCCATTTATTAACCTTTCAAATGATAAAAAACACTCATAATTATTGGATTGTGTCAACAGACATAAAAGGCACACGTGTGAGCTTACTTTTGGACATTAGTATATAAATCAACAAAATCGAAGAGAAATGATTGAGTGAAACAGGAGATGCAAAACCGGTCCATGCGTCCAGACCCTTAAATCTTGGAATTCAATTTTTTGAGCTTTTCTCATAATTATATTTATTTGTTGCAGATTTGGATCACAAAAGAGACCAAGAAGATTTTATTTTGAACATTCTTTCTAAATCTTTAACCAACTTTCAACACAGACAGGCATCTATAACAAAAAGAGAAAAACAAAACGTTAGATGTATGTACAAGACAAAATATAAACAAAATCACTACATTCTCCTTGGCTTTAAATTCAAACCAACAGTATCATTATTTGGGTCCATTTTAAAATTATAACTTCTTGTTCTAATGAAGGGAGTCTTGGCAGGTTTGATGACCGGTTCAAACAGAAAATGAGTTTCTGGCAAAGATGCAGAATCGGGTGTATTGTCAGACAAAAGGTTGGTAGCATCGGGTGTTTGATCTGGAACAGTGACGACATTGGGCTCTACGGTCAACTTTGTCTGATTATCAGGGGCCTTCACCCAGACCACTCAGCATTCTACCGCCTGGACAAATGGATAGAACGGGACAAGACAGCAAACGATGCCCTCCAGCCCCCAACAGAAAAGCTCCCAGCAGGCACAGACCTCAAGAGAAAAGACTGGGTGGCGTTGAACAGAGCTAGAGCAAAGGTGGGAAACACCGCCACCAACCTCTTTAAATGGAAAATCTCACCGGGCACTGAATGCCCATGCAGTCACCCCAGACAGACCATGGACCACATCCTGTCCGAATGCTCGCTGGGACCTCACTGCACCAATGCTGACCTGAGGGAATGCAACCAGACTGCCCGGGACTGGCTGACTCACTGGCGCGACAAGATATGATATGATATGATGATCAGGGGCCAGATCAGAAGCTTTGGCACCGCCCGGTGTACCAACTGGCGTGGGTTCAATCTGCCTTTCATTTCCAATGGGAGCTAGATGCCGTAAGGAAACAGTTGATTCTCTGCCATCTAGTAAACGGACATGAGCGTATTGTGAGTTTGCTTCGATAGTTCAACTTCATCCACAATTGGGTCATACTTTGATGTTCTTATTTGACATCTGAGGTAAATAGGCCACGGCGATAGAGGCCATGAGGGCAAGGAGCTGCCATTAGTAGAGCCCCGAGTATATTGGAACATGCGTTCAGGCGGTGTAGCATTTGTTTCAGAGTAGAGAAGCGAATGAACAAAGTGCAGGGAGTCCTGGATAACCAGTTCCCATTGGTTGATAGACAGTCCTTTGCATTTGAGAGAGAGGTTTTCCATATTGTATTGTTGAGTCGTTTCACTGGCCCATTCGCTCTAGGGTTATATGGAGGTGATCCGCTAGTTCCTATTCCTTTTTCGTGGAGAAATGACTCCAATTCCTCTAACATAAATTAAAGACCTCTATCAGAATGTATATAGTGAGTCATGCCAAATATTGAAAACATTTGGTTCAGGCAGTTCAGGCAGTTAATTACAGTGGGTGTAGTCATTCGGCACATGGGAAGGCAAATGGGAACTCAGAACATTCATCAATCAGTGGCAATAAATATCTATTCCTGGTACAGGTAGGGTGTGGCCCCTTAAAGTCAATACTAAGCCTTTCCATTGGCTGGGTAGATTTGATGAGGTTGGGCGTTTGTTTTGGTTTATATAATCTAGGTTAGATTTCAGAGCAGACCGGACATCCCGATGTCATTCTCTTTACATCCTCAACACTGTAGGGTAAGTTATTTGCGCGTACAAAGTGAATCATCCTAGTCATTTACATTCATAAGAAGCAACACTGCATGTGCCTCGAGAGAGTGCCTCAGCAGTATGGTTTTCAGGCCCGGGACCGTAGATTACATCGTAGTTGTAACAAGACAATTTTCCATCTTTTAATTTTGTCATTTTCAACTTTTTCTTTTTGCTTCGAATCGTAGATGAAAGCCACAGCCCTTTGATTGGTTGCAAGTTTGAAGTGAGTATTGATTAGGAAGTGACGCCACTTTCAATTGCGTAAGCCTCTTTTTACACAGAAGAGTGGGTTTTTCACTTGACGAGAGTGTTTGGGAGAAGAAAGCAACAGGGCGACCCTCCTGAATGAGAGTAGCTGAAATAGCTATGTCTGATGCATCGGACTCTACAGTAAGAGGAAGCTGAGGATCTACACTTACCAGGACCGCCATCTCGAATTCTTTCTTTAGATTGTGAAAGGTATGAAGTGCTTCAGGTGGAAGTGGGAATGTAGTGTTATTATTCAGTAAATGAATTTTATCATAGAAGTGGAATATCCAGAGAGAATAGTAAGCGAACATGCCACAGGCCCTTTTCTGAGCTTTCGGTGATGTAGGAGGCTCTATTTGGCAAAGTGTTAGTCTCGAGGGATCAGGATGTATTTTCCCATTTGAAATCCTGTAGCCAGTAACATCAATGAGTTCAACACCTATAACATTCTTGGATTCATTGAAAGTCCGTGTTTTTGAGCAACTTCTTTGAAGCATTTTACATTAGAATTATGTTCACTCCAGTCATCTCCACACACAGTCACGTTGTCCAAGTAAGCAAAGGAAGCATGTTGTCGATCGTTCTTTGGAATGCAACAACACCGTTAGTCACACCTAAGAGGATTCTTTTGAAGTGATATAGGTTTCCAAACGCCTCGAAAGCAGTATATTCCTTGTCATTTTTTTTATAGGTAAGCGCTTTTCAGGTCAAAGGCACTGCAATACCTATACTTAGAGATAGACGTTGCCATCTAATCCAGTCTTGGCAAGGGGTATGCATCAAGTAGAGTATAGTTATTGATAGTTTGACTACAGTCAATGACTAGTCTCTTTTTGTGGATTTCTCCACTCGTAACCAACATTTGAGCTCTCCGTGGCGATGATGAAGGCTCGATGATACCCTCATTGAGGAGCTTCTGCACTTCTGACTCTATGAAACGTTCGTCCAACTCTGAATGGCGGCGTGACATCCTAGCAATATGTCTCAAGTCTTCGGTTAGGTTCTCAAACAGAGTATGAGCTTCCACATTGGCTGTCACTCCTTCAAGGATTTTGAGTGGGTTTTGAGATCCATCGAACAGGAAGCAGACTTCAGAGTGCTTGCCTAAAAAATCATGACCTAAGATAACGTCAGCGCAAAGATCAGACAGGAGTGAAAGCTTTTGCGTGTACATTCTCTTTTTATAGGAAAGACACTATACAAATTATGGCCCCGTGTCATTTTGGTGAGATTTATCGACGCCATGTTAATGCTCCATAAAGCAGTTTTCTTTACCGATACCAGAGTTAATGTAACTTTCAGAGCTTTCGGTATCTACCAAGGCATTGAGTTTAATACCATGTACTAGAACAATTATTTGAGCTTTCTTTAAGCAATTGATGGCGGACGCAGTGGGAATGGTTGCGAGTTTTGGATTTCCTGAAGTCAAAGAAGGGGATATGGTAGTTCTACGGGCTTTTTGGCACCGGAAGATTTATAAACTTTGACAAAATGTCCTAATTAACCACATTTCTTGCAAGTTGCTTCTCTGGCAGGTCATTTGGATCTCGAGAGTTTTTGTAACCACAAAAGAAGCATTTTTCTTCACTGAATCCAGAACCAGTTTGTACTGTCAATGGTTTTATAATTGTCTAGTGTTTCGACAACAGCCGCAGCCGTCTGAACGGTATGACAAGCTCTGTTTTTTCAGCCATGTAAAGAGTTCTAGCGTCCTCAAAAGCAGTGTCAAGATCGAGTTTGTTCTTTTCAAGTAGACGTTGGCGTATGTAAGGTGAACTAAAGCCACCGATGAAAGCATATCTGATGGCTTCATTTTTGTGAACTTCAGTGGTAACAGCTTGGATATTACAGTCCGTGGCAAGATTTTAAAGTTTTTGTAGATATTGGTCTAGCGTTTGACCAGATTCTTGCTTGCAACATGATAGTAAATGCCGGGCAAAAACTTCATTCTTAGGTTTTTCAAATACAGCCTCGAGTATATTGATAGAAACTTCATAAGTGTCACACTCGGCGATGAGTTCGTAGATACAAGGATCGACGAAGTTTACAAGCGTTGCAAGTTTCTGGGAGACTGTTGAGGAAGAAGTCGAATGTTCTCTTCCAGTGGCGCCAAGTCTTCAGCGCCTCGGGTGAGCTAGGGTCCGTTGTCAGGACTGCTGGTCGAAGGTGTCGGTCAATCGTAGATAGAAGTTGATTAAATTGTTGTAGATATGGATCACAAAAGAGACTAAGAAGATTTACCTTTCTCTCTAAAGCTTTAATCAACTTTTAACACAAAAAGAATAAAAACAAAACGTTAGATGTACAAGATACAAATATAAACGAAATTAGTACATTATTAAGACTAGCTTTTTCTTGTGTATCCTTAAATTTGTCAGAAACACTGAACCTCGGCGAACTACAAGAAATGTGTCGGTATTTAGATTCAGAAAATCAATAACGGATCAGCAATCAAATGTCACGTTGTGGCTGTGTTTAGCGACACAAAAAACAACTTCCCGTCCAGTAGAACCAGTCAATATAGAAAATACACCGCTCAAGCCGTTTGAGGCCATTCCAGGTCCCACTGGTATTTGCAGCTTGCCTTATATTGGATTCCTTTTCCATATAAAACCGTTTACCAAGTTCACTCATGGAACGATCAACCTCCTTTTAGACGATATGATTAAAAAACACGGGTCCGTTTTTAAAATTCGATAAAAAGTCCCCACAGTTATGATCAGTGATCCCAAAGACATTGCAATTCTGATGCGAAACGAGGGGAAATATCCCATAAGACCCAATACGGAAATTTTAGATGTATTCTATAAACGAACCAAAACGCCACCCAATCTAATGAATGTTCAAGGCCCAGAGTGGTGGGAACTTCGAGCTTCAGTGCAGAAGATTTTTGTGAGGCCAAAACAGGTTTCCCAGTACAATCCCGTTATCAATGAAGTTACGAAAGATTTTGTTCAGAAAGTAGCTCTAGATAAAATTATGGGAAAATACCCGGGTGAAGAGTCACTTCTGGCATACTTTGGAGAAATTTCTGGTGCAATTTTCTTCAACACAAGACTCGGATTTTTGAGCAAAGCACAATCTGAAGAAACAAAAACAAATGCGAAAAGAAGCATTGACAATAAAGGAAATCATGTACGTGCTTCAACCACCCAGGAATACACACGCTACAATTCCTACTACATTTTGTTTTTATGTTTTCAACGTTCCTTTTGCTGACGAAGGGTTGTTTCCCCAAAACGTCCATTGTCTGCACTGTTCCCACCCCGAGCCATTTGCTAGCTACTGTCAGTGGTCAACAATTTATTTAAATTATTGAACGCACATTGTATTCTCGTTGTAATTTTCTTTGGATAAGTTCTAATGCTATATAGGGAAAAGTAAATGTGCTAAAAACGCACTGTTATAATAAGTTGCGAGTGGTTCTATAGCAGGTATCATTTATATGGGTCTTAGCTACCTGTATGCCAATTTTTATGCTTTCATTTTTAATGTGCACGGTTTTATCTCAATTTCCCCTAATACAATGAATATGAAGAAAAAATATGTATTTACACAGTTATTTCCCTTGTTTAATATAGCTGTAATATGGAAAATTTAAGGCCTTAAACCGAAACGTTATGATTGATTGCCAGAGTGGTTCTATAGCGGATGGGTTTTATGGGCCTTGGTAGCCTGTATGCAAATTGTCATGCTTTCAACCCGTATTTGAACGGTTTTAGCCTAATTCCCCCTACTAATATATTTTTTTTTCAAAAAAGAAGCCGCCGACAGAGTAGAGAGCCTGTGATTGGTCGAAGACTTTGTGACGCTTGACTCAAAATTCTACACGAATAGATCTGACCCCGCGGTTAAAAAAAAAGAATACTTCATAATTTTGCAGAAGTAAATAAGTAAATTTTGCAGGTTTCTAAATATGTTGTATCCAAGGAATTTACCCAATGAAAACCGTACGGTGCTCTTATTGGCTAGCCAACCAGCGGCCTCGATGAGAAAACAATCCGCCATTAAGACATGGGCTGGGAATTGAGTTACTATAGTAAACAAGCGCTGACGGCCGTTCATGAAATCTAAGAAAATAACTTCCTGCTCGCTCGTTTAACTCAAAATTATTCAAAACGATGTCTCTAAAATATATAAATGTGACTTCTTAAGGTTTTCTTCACGGTCAAAACCACACATTCTATTAATGATTACGTCCAAAAGGAATATTGACAGGTCGACCGAGAGTTGAAGTCGTCAGACAATAAACATCAATGCGAAGTGTAGAGAGAGTCAAGCTCTTGTTTGTCTTGTCCTGTTCTATATAGAGAAAAGGATAAATAGTATAGCCTCGTTTGTGAGTGGTTACGTGTCATAGTCATGTTTTTAAATTGTTTCTGTTGTTTGTGTGTGTAGTGATGACTCTCTTACACTCACTGCAACACCATAGCAAAGAGACACCAACTTTAAATTTGGCTCACAGGAATTTCAGACATCACTCGTAGGAATTTCAATGCCCAAAGAGGAATTCCCGCACACAAGAAAAGAGAATTGGGATGGTATTTGGCATACATATTGTATAGTATCTAGTTCTAAACAGATAACTGATTAGAATTATATTATGATATATAAACACAATGCCAAATACAATTCCGAAGTTTCCTTATTTCAAATGAAGTAAAGCTCCAAAACCTAATGGTAGTGATTGTAGTACTGGTGATAGTGATGATGTGGTGGTGGTGGTTGTAGTTGTAGTAGTAGTGATAGTGATGATGATGTGGTGGTGGTGGTGGTGGTGGTAATGATTGTAGTTGTAGCAGTAGTGGTAGTGATGATGGTGTGGTGGTGGTGGTGGTGGTGGTGATGATTGTAGTTGTAGCAGTAGTGTTATTGATGATGATGTGGTGGTGGTTGTAGTTTTAGTAGTTGTAGTAGTTGTGGTAGTGATGATGATGTGATGGTGGTGGTTGTAGTAGTAGTGGTAATGATGATGATATGGTGGTGGTGGTTGTAGTAGTAGTGGTAGTGATGACGATGTGGTTGTGGTGGTTGTAGTAATAGTGGTCGTGATGATGATGTGGTCGTGGTGGTTGTAGTAGTAGTGGTTATGATGATGATATGGTGGTGGTGGTTGCAGTAGTAGTAGTAGTGATGACGAACGCCAATTTCGCAAAATAAATAAATAAAAAAATAAAAAATAAAAGAATTTGTAAAAAAATTGCAAAACGTGCAGATTTTGTGGTTGCAATGCAAATCAGAAAAATTTCCCTAATTTTGAGACCTCAAACTGTGCAAAATACCGCGGGGGCCAGATAGGTGGTGGCAGTAGATCAAAGAGGGTAACATTTTTATTTACCAAACATTTTTCTTGGTGCTAAATAATACAAAATAATAATTTTGCATCAGAAAAAATAATTCGGAAGTTCCTATCTCTCTATTACAATAAAATTGATCTCGAATTACGAAATCGGCCCACAAATAAGGGCGCTATAAATTATTCATAACTTTTTAAATTTTGCATCATTGTCATCAAAGTCATTTTTCATCACCAAAGTCGTAATTTTTGTCCAATTTTTTTAACCAAACAAAGTGCAATGTCAACGATTTACACCCGCGAATAATATATGATCAAATCGCAATTTCTACAACATGGTCGCAAATTGATGAATCAAAGCAAAATTATTCCTAACCGTTTTTATCTTCTAACGTGAAAGGCGGGCTCAATCTGCGTTCTGAATACGCTTCAACAGTCATGACGTCACTTCCCTCGTAATAAAGCATGGTAACTTAGTAATTGGCTCTAAACTATCGAAACAATGGCGGACGCCCTTATGAAATATTTCTTCGACGAACATAAAAGTGTATCCAGAGGAGAAAAACATTTAAATATGATCATGTTTTGACTTTTATACATTCTGATCACATGACATATGAAAAATTCTAGCCAGCATGAAGAAGTACCAATTTTCGTTGTTTAGAACCACGCTGCTCGCCGTTGATGGGCGACGTGACATCAGAATATTGAATCCAATTGTTGTGGCGAGAGAACGGGAAAGAGAATTTGATCACGTGATCGTTCGTCTCGCCCAATGAGTGAAAATCTTTAACTTGGTATTTGTAAGTACTGTCCAGCAGGCGCCAGCACCTGAGGATCAGTACTGACAATGAAATGGCCACTTCATTTATACACACACGAGTATAATTCGTAAACAGTGATCCCTTTGGCTAATTGAAAAAGGTTGCCTCTTGAATGTTGGACCAATAAGAGATTGTTTAGATTTGTGGCAATTATTTCCTTTCAGAAATATTCCAAGTCTGTTAACGGGTACAATAACTGCAATAAACCTAATATTATTATTCAAAATACTGGGTGGGGTTTTCGACTTCCCATAGTGGGCAGGGGGGTACTTTCTGTGTCTTCTATCCCCTGTATCTGTCTGTTTTCCAATGTTGCTTTCTGTCTCGGTCTTGGAATAAGATTACTTGTTTTTTTCCTGACTCTGGCCGGAGTCCTTGGCTGAGAGGGAAACCGTCACATTTATAGTTATAGTTTTGGGAGATGATATTTTTTGTCTTGTAAATCATCTCTGTTATGTACTGTTATTTTTTTTTCATTCTTGACATATTGAACATTTGAGTGTATTCCTCATAGTGGGATCTTGTTCTGGTGTCTGGATGAGACTTTTAGGCGATCTCACACTAAGTACACTGATAGTGTGCTCATAAAATCTACATCTGTTCCCCATTTGAACCATTTCCCCTTGCCTTTCTTTTTAATTAAGTCCTTTTAATTGTACACCTAGAATGTTTTTAGTATCCCATTTTCTTCCTTGTTACTAAGTGTGTTGCTAACGCCGTTGTCATGGTCTCAAGTGAGTAAAGAGCTACTCGACTATGCATAAAGATATATGTAGAATGAGGCCCCAGAATTTACTAGTTACTATAAATGAAAAACAATTAACGATTTGTTTACAATGAAATAAAAATAATGATGAAATTTAATTAAAAGAGATAAACAGTGATCGTGGCAGTTACAAATAGAGATATGAATATTTTACGTAACTTATGATAATATGTCAGGTTCGTAAGTTTACGTTTCCAGGCAGTTGATGGGCTTGGATGATCTATTCCTCTGATAACAGGATCGGACTCGTAAAATTCCACTTCCAGGCAATTGGTAATGGGTTAATATGTAATCCTTGACAGCGGGCTCGGGTTTGATCCTTGAAGATTATACAATCAAAGTTAAAAGCTCCGGCGTCTTAATGGTGTAGATATAATATCTACAAAGTCCCAAAAGATAAAAATCTTACAGTATATAGAAGGAATAGAGCGACTGGCCGTCCGGCATAGATTGTGAAGAGAAGTGAGTGTCAAATGTTAGACCTATCAGCTTTTATAATAAGTGGCTACGTGACAGAATGTAGAACGAAAAGTATTCACTAATTAGAAATTAATTCGAGGGAAGGCTATAAAAGGAAAGACGATCTAATATTAGAAGGTAAAGTTTATCTAAGCCTACCGAAATATAACTGGAGTGAGATGAATTCAGTTCTTAATAAAATAAAATTTAATAAGATAATTGTGAACAACCTTTACTGTGACACCCCCCACCCACGTTTAAAATATACTCTTTAACCATTATGGGAAAGATAGATTTTACAAACGGAAGTAAATTTACTATCATGATACTCTAGCATTAATCCATTGTTATGATTTGTGCTACAATTAAATTATTTATTAACTAGACATGGAAATGTTTATATTAACGTAGGTATATGAATGGGTGACAATAACAATGAAAGATTGTGATTACAAATCATTGTGATGAACAACATGATAGCAATGTGATTACAAATCATTGTGATAAACAATAGTGATGGCAATGAAGCATGATTTCAGTCGATGATATGAAGGTAATTTACTGAATGAAATGAATGAAAATGTAAATGGAATATTGACATTTCAATTATTAATCATAAATGAGTGAAAATTCATAACAATAATAGTAAAGAGAAGATTTCCCAAATCATGAATGGGTATGGTATATATATCCAAACAATACTCAATGTTACATTAAGTTGGGTCACCATGTTTACAAATAAAATTATCGAAATTGTGCGTTCTGATTTGGCATAATTTTCGACGTAACTAACAGTATGCATGAGAGGTTAAGTTATACCCTTCTCACGTCATTACACTAATCGAGAAAGTAGGTCGGCGTGAATATTTTCACAGCCTGGTATATGAGAGATACTGAAAGTGTAATTTTGCAAAAATAGACTCCACCTTAGTACTCTACTATTATTCATTTTGTTATTTCTTATGTACGTGAGTGGTTTATGGTCCGTTTCGACCACAAACTCTTTTAGCAGTAGATATCTGCTGAATGTCTTTAAAGCAAAGACGATGGCCAGTCCTTCACGCTCTATTACAGAGTATCGTGATTCTCTGTCCAATAATTTTCTGCTTGCATATAAGCAAGGCATTAGAGTTCCCTCATGCTCCTGTAATAGTACACCTGCGATGCCCTTATCAGACGCGTCAGTTCTTACAACAAATTCTTTTGACATGTCGGGTAATTTAAGAATTGGTTCTGAACAGAGTAATGCCTTTAATTGGTTAAAGCTATTCTGACACGCTTCTGTCCAAACAATTTTGTTCGGTGACCCATTCTTTGTCAGATTTGTTAGCGGTGTCGCGATGTGCGCGAAGTTGTAAATGTATTTCCTGTAAAAATTTAGGAGCCCAAGTACTTTGCGTACTTCTTTTTTTGTCTTAGATGGTTGCAATTGTGCGATTTTTGTTTGTTTTTCTGTCTCGGGTGTCTGTGTCCCATGACCAACGGTATTACCGAGAAAATCAATTTTGTAACATGCAATGCTTGTTTTTGACGGTTTTGTTGTTAAAGAATTACGTTTTAATGCTTCAAGCACTAATTCTAAGGTTGTCATTTGATCAGTCCATGAGTTTGAGAAAATACATGCGTCGTCGAAGTATGAGAGTGTAGACGGGATGTCTTTTAATAACATACGCATCATTCTTTGGAATGTCGATGCGGCTGTCGATAATCCAAATGGCATATAGTTAAATTCTAACAATCCTAATGGTGATTGAAATGCTGTGTATTTCTTACATGATTCTTTCAGTGGAATCTGCCAGTATCCTCTAGAAAGATCACATTTTGTCATGTATTTTGCTTGAGATAAGGCAGCAAATAAATTCTCTTGATTTGGTATTGGTTCTGCATCAAACACTGTTGCTTCATTTAATTTGCGAAAGTCGATACATAGCCTTATCGATCCGTCTTTCTTTTTCACTACTACTATTGGTGATGAGTATGGGCTTGAAGAATATCTAACTATTCCTGTATCTAGCATATCCTTAACTTCCTTTTCAACTTGTTCTCGTGCGTGAAATGGAATAGGATAGTTTTTCACGTTGATAGGGGTAGATGTGGTTAACTTTATGTCGTGTTCCACTAATGTTGTATGTCCTGGTGCGTCTGTAAAGACTGACTGGTACTTTTCTAATAATGACCTGATTTCTCGTTTCTGACATTCGTTTAGTTGAGGATTGATTGTGACGTCATTAATTGTACTATTTTTAGAGTTACCGTGTTGTGGGGTGTGTTGTAGTTCGACATCATCGCTGTGAGTTTCGATGATTAATCCTACATTTGCAGCTTCAACATGGTTAAATATTGGTTGTGATAATCTGTCTCTCTCGAAATATTTTTTTAGCATGTTTGCATGGAATGTCTTTGTTGTGTTGTTAATTTGAATCCCGTAATTAACACCAGATCGTACTGCTAATACATTGAATGGTCCTTTCCATGTAGCTAAAAGTTTACTCGAGTCATCGGGTAAGAGTATTAGTACTTTGTCACCAATCTCAAATTTTCTTGATTTGCTTTTGCGATCAAAGTATTCCTTGTATTTCTCTGCTTTTTTAGTGACGGATTCCTGTGCTAGCTTACATGTATCCTCTATTCTGTCTTTCAGGTTTCTTACATATTCGTAAGCAAACATAATTTCGTTATTGTCCTCCTCATTCCCTTTACAAATGTCGGCTACTATATTGATCGGGCCGCGAGGTGATCGTCCATACATCAACTCAAATGGGGAGTAGCCTGTAGATTCTTGGGGTATTTCTCTATATGCAAATAGGATTGCTGGTAAGTATCTGTCCCAATCATCTGGTTTTTCTGCTGACACTTTTCTTAACATATTCTTTAGAGTGCCATTAAATCTTTCACAAAGACCATTTGCTTGGGGGTGGTAGGGAGTTGTGAATGAGTGTTGGATTCCCATGAGTTTCATGGTTTCATGCATCATATGTGATGTAAATTGGGGTCCATTGTCCGACAGTATCTCATTTGGTATGCCTATTCTAGTAAAAATTGTCATCAATGCTTCAGCGATGTGATCCGATGTAGTTGATTTCAATGCTATCGCTTCTGGCCATCTGGTTGCGTAATCGACTAGTGTTAGTATGTGTGTATGGTTTCTATCTGATTTTGTTAAAGGGCCTATAATGTCAATTGCAACTTTTTGAAAAACTTTTTCAATAACTGGGGTTGTCTCTAATGGCAATCTCGGTATTCTGCCTTTTGCGACTCTTCTTTGGCATGTGTCACACGATTTCACATATTCTCGGACGTCTTTAGTAATTCCAGGCCATGTGAAATTCTCGGATATTCTCTTCAATGTGGAAGAGCTCCCAAGATGTCCAGAAGTTATTGAATCGTGCGCTATTCCAAGGATTTTGTTTCTGTAAATACTCGGCGTGACCAGTTGTTTAGCTATTTTGTTTCTTTTCCTATGTAACCTGAACAGAATATCTTTTTCAATGATGTATTCAACTTTTGATTTCGTCCCTTTGTTTGCGATATTGAAATATGATGTTAAAGTCGGGTCCTTTTTCTGTTCTTCGATGAACGTGTTCCTGTCAAATTGTTGTGGTTCAAGAGAAATAGTCATTGGCTTCTCTGTTTTCTTAGTCATCTTTCTTGTTTCTGCTAGACAAGCTGTTTCTTGGGTTAATGACCATTCTTTTACATCTGTTGGGTTGTCTTTAAGACCTTTTATATTGCCAACAATAACATCAGCGACGGGGTTGGGAAGTATACAGCATTCCACTATTCCTGTATAGTATGGGGTTTCTATGTACACATTAGCTGTTTCAAAGGTTTTGACTGTGCCACTGAATGTGATGCATTGTACCCTTTTTCCAGTTTTGTCTTCGTCATTGATCAAAGATACTTTTATTCCTACTGTACTGCATCCTGTTTCTCTCAATATTTTGCAATCAGTTCCATTCGCTTTGCCTTCACAAAAAAATAGCGATCCTGATTTGTGAGTTTGTGTTAAAAGTGACATACCTTTCACGCAATACACATTTATATTTTCTCCTGACATTACTCGTGTCTGATTGTTTACACTTGTTTGGAGTGATGCATTTGCAGTTTCTTTTGGATATCCCACGATTTTGTAACATTTGTCTGCTGTGTGGCCTTTCATTCCACAATATTGACATTTAATTATAGGTTTGTTGGTTTTCTTATACTCAGTATTATTGTCAGTGCTATTTCTTGTTTTGTTTTGATAGGGTCGGCTATGGTCTCTATTGAACTGTTTGTTCCATGGTTTGTTACTATGATCATCTTGTTTCACTTGCGTGTTCCGAGTGATTGATCGGCTCGTTCTATTTGAGTACTGAACTTTAGGTGTACCTGGACTCTGAGCAGCGGCAGCGTAGTATGGTTCCTTCAATGTTCTGCTAAGGGGTGTCAATGGATGTGCGCTGTTAAAGTTTTCTGCGTAGATTTTTAATTTGTCCAAGTTTTCTGGCTTTCTCTCTTTAAAGAATGCGACTAAATCTGGGTTGCAAGCTTGATAGATTCGATTCTTCAGCGTGAGAAAGTAAAGGCCTGCAAAGTCGTCTTGTTTTACGTTTGCCAACTCAAGCCACCGATTTAGAAATTGAGTAATTCGGTTCACGAATGTATTAAAGTCTTCTCCACTTTCCGGTTTTGCAGTGTGAAACCTTTCTGGTAACCATCTTCCGTTAATCTAAATCTTTTTAGTAAAGCGTCTTTAATTTTTCCATAGTCATCTGCATCTTCAGTTGTTAAGGTATAGAAAACTTTTAGCGGTTCTCCCGATAAGCAGTTAATCAAGGCTGTGGCCCATTTGCTTTCTGGCCAACGATAACCTTTAGCCTGAACTTCGAATAGGTGTAAGTAGGATTCTAGGCAGTCTGAGCGTTCATCGTATGTTGCATGCGTGGAAGTTTCACGAAAAATTCATCACTATTATTATATGTTTTCTTTCATGACCGGTTTTTGTTTTTTCAATTTCCAGCATCATTTGGGTCCTTTTGGTTTCTTCTTCTGCTAAAGCTAATTTGTCTTTATAGTTCCCTTTCTTGGACTCTTTCTTCTCGTTCTTCTCTACGTATTCTTTCTTCATGTTCTTTTTCTTCTCTACGAATTCTTTCTTCATGTTCTTTTTCTTCTCTACGAATTCTTTCTTCATTTTCTTCTCTACGAATTCTTTCTTCATTTTCTTCTCTACGAATTCTTTCTTCATTTTCTTCTCTACGAATTCTTTCTTCATGTTCTTTTTCTTCTTTTACTTTCTCTTCGCACCATGAAAATATTCTTTCCTGGGGTATTTCTAAGTCCTTTGCGAGACTTAAGTATCTTTTATATGCTTCCATGTTGCAATAAATTAGTTACGATATTTTATATATATTATATTGACAGGATACTGTTACTGACTGTTTTATTTATTTACACTTACTGGAATGAACTGTTCTATTTTTAGAATTCTCTCTCTCTTATTTCAACTTATTATGTATGTTGAATTTGATGCCTTTTATCGTTATATCTTATAAAGCAATGTGTCAATACAATGCGGAGTTATGACTTGAGTCAATAACAATGTGTCAATCGCGTGTACTCTAAACTATGTTACTACGAAAAATGTATCACCAATGTGTGTGACTCGTCGTTAGTTTGTGTACAATTATTCGCAATGACGCTAATATACTAGAGTGTGATAACAATAATAGGATGCCAAAATAATCCCAAGTTATCTATCACTAATATAACACGACGGCTAGTAGACTCCTTTTATTATTATTTAGTTTTTAAAGACTCACTTTTCAGAACATAATATATAAGTGGTTTTCGGTAACAGTAATATGCCAAAATGCATTTAAAACAAATCACTATGCAAAACAAATCACGATGTCTATAGTTACTATGTGATGCCCAACTCATGTAAAAGAGAATAATGAAGGATATATTTACCAACTCAGTTCGTGGCTGGGACCTCTCTCTTGTTCAATGGTTGTTCAACAATTGTAATTAGGCATTGAAGAGTGTTTAACAGTGATGTCTGAAATACAAAACAATAAAATATCGTAAGATTTACAATAGTTACAAAATGTGTTCACAACACTGAGTGATTGGATGACAGGTGAATGAATCGTTATGGAATGTAAACATATTGAAAACAATTCATGAATGAGGCAAACAACAAAATGGAATGAGTGATGTAATAACAAAGTGGACAAGGAATGAATGAATGAATGAAAAACTGAGTGAATAGATGAATGAATGAATGGATAATGTATGAATGAAAGAATGAAGGGAGGAATTAATGTATGAATGATTGGATAAATGAGTGAATAAACGAATGAATGGATAAATAAATAAATGAATGAACAATGAATGAATGAATAATTTATAAATGAATAAATGAATGAAGGAATGAATCAATAAAATGCTATTCAATTTGAATGAAAGAATGAATGGATAAATTGCTATTCCATTTAAATGAAGAAATGAAAAAGAGAAAAAAAAAATTAATCCTGTAAATAGGGAGTTCAATTAAAATATGATCAAGTGGGGCAATTAAGAGTTTTACAATTTAAACTTTAAAGTTAGATGAAATAGATATATGTAACTAAATAAATTCAATTCTTTATATGTGTCCCCATCCAAAATGTCATGGTCTCAAGTGAGTAAAGAGCTACTCGACTATGCATAAAGATATATGTAGAATGAGGCCCCAGAATTTACTAGTTACTATAAATGAAAAACAATTAACGATTTGTTTACAATGAAATAAAAATAATGACGAAATTTAATTAAAAGAGATAAACAGGGATCGTGGCAGTTACAAATAGAGATATGAATATTTTACGTAACTTATGATAATATGTCAGGTTCGTAAGTTTACGTTTCCAGGCAGTTGATGGGCTTGGATGATCTATTCCTCCGATAACAGGATCGGACTCGTAAAATTCCACTTCCAGGCAATTGGTAATGGGTTAATATCTAATCCTTTGACAGCGGGCTCGGGTTTGATCCTCGAAGATTATACAATCAAAGTTAAAAGCTCCGGCGTCTTAATGGTGTAGATATAATATCTACAAAGTCCCAAAAGATAAAAATCTTACAGTATATAGAAGGAATAGAGCGACTGGCCGTCCGGCATAGATTGTGAAGAGAAGTGAGTGTCAAATGTTAGACCTATCAGCTTTTATAATAAGTGGCTACGTGACAGAATGTAGAACGAAAAGTATTCACTAATTAGAAATTAATTCGAGGGAAGGCTATAAAAGGAAAGACGATCTAATATTAGAAGGTAAAGTTTATCTAAGCCTACCGAAATATAACTGGAGTGAGATGAATTCAGTTCTTAATAAAATAAAATTTAATAAGATAATTGTGAACAACCTTTACTGTGACAGCCGTAAAACCCTTAAAACCAAAGCTGGGAGGGGTTCCTGGCCTCTCATTATGGGCAGAGTGGCACTTACTCGTGGAATCAGAATACTTGTTGTTTTTATTGTTTTTAAGGGTTTTATGGCGCTTGCATCTGCAACACATTTAGGTCATATCAGCGCAAGTAAAAAGGAAGAAAATGGAATAGTGAAAAGTTCTAGAATTACAATTAAAGCACCCAAGAAAAGGTAAGACAGTGGGGATTTGGTTCAAATAAGAAACAGGTGTAGATTCCAAGAGCACACTATCAAAGTACTTAGTTTGAGATTACTAAAAGTCTCATCCAGACACAAGCACAGGTTCCCATTAAGAGGAATACAATCAAATGTTTTACAAATCATATATAATATAAAGAAAACATAATACAATGCATAACAAAGAGATGTTTACAAGGAATAAAATATCATCTCCCAAAACTAACTATACATTTGACTGTATCCCTCTCTGCCAGGGCACCCGGCCAGGACCAGGAGAAAACCAAGATAAGATATACTTTATTCATCAAAAAAAAAATGGAAATTCGTTTACACAAGTGGCATGCATGAAAATGTATAAACACGAAGTTGAGAATCTATGGCGACAATATAATATATGCAAATGCACAGAAATGTAAAAATATACGACCAAGAACCAATAGCAACACTTTATATATTAATTTGATAAATTGAGATAGGCCATACCTATGGCCTTTAGTCCGACCTTGTGTGTATATATTTAAAAGTAATATCATTCCAAGACAAAGACAGAATTTCTGTCATAGCTGCCAACTTTTGAAAAACAAAATAAGGAACGCCATTTGGCCTGGGATGAGGAGACGACGTGCCCCCCCCTCCCTTTTGTTTTCAACGAGTCACAATATATAAAAGTCAGCCTTTTAATTACTACTACTAACACTAACAAGTTTAAGATAACAGAGGCTAGTCCAAATGTTGCTAAATTATCATGTCTAGTTCCAACACATTTGAATCGTTATGAAATGACACTATCCAAAATTTAAGAACAGACAAAATAATGAAAGAATCCAATTGCCTCAACTTTGATAATAATAATAATAATAATAATAATAATAATAATAATAATAATAATAATAATAATAATAATAATAATAATAATAATAATAATAATAATAATAATAATAATAATAATAATAATAATAATAATAATAATAATAATAATAATAATAATAATAATAATAATAATAATAATAATAATAATAATAATAATAATAATAATAATAATAATAATAATAATAATAATAATAATAATAATAATAATAATAATAATAATAATAATAATAATAATAATAATAATAATAATAATAATAATAATAATAATAATAATAAATAATAATATAATAATAATAATAATAATAATATATCTTTATTGTCCCCAAAAAAGTGGCAATTTGTCATTTGGTTACACATTTATAACAATACAATATTGACATAGACACACTCACACAAGATGCACACTAGTACCATGGTAGTTATCGTAAAAAAAGCACAATTGTAAAATAAATGAAATAACTTAGAATGTTTAGAAATGCATAACTGCCAACCTGGTACATCACTTGAGAGGGTGTTTTGGGGTAAAAATTATGTGAGTTCGGCTAAAAAGTAGGAGATTGCATATATATTTTCCTTCATGCAACATAATGGTCTTTTAGTAGTACACTATAATAGTAATTATAGCAAAATGAACCTCTAAATATTGGAGAATTCCTACCTCTTTACATTGACAAGATAAACACACCTAAAAACTGGAGAATACTTATTTCTCTTGAACTAAAATCGTTATAAAAGCTTGCTTGAAAAAACAAACAAACTAGAATCAGATCAATATTTTTTAAAAAAAAGAGAGATTTTTGAATTTATATTTCATAAATTAATAAAGGGAAATAATCATTGTAATATTTAATCAATATAAGCAATTAATTTTCTGATTGAATACCTTCCATTCAAAGATGTTGCTTTAATTTTATTTTTAATTAATACAATATTTGTAACAAATATTGAAAGTCTGAGAACACTAAAAGTATATTCGAGGCTAATATGCATATTTTATGCAAATCTCCAATACATTAAGAACGGTTTTAGTTAAAAACAGGCGTCATATAAACAACTGGAATTTTTTTAATTGTTGAAAATCATTTATGATAGAGAGGCATAATTCAAATCAAATAGCTACATAGTGCTGATTTAAACCCTGTCCATCATCTCTCGCTGGACACCAATAATAATAATAAAAATAATAGTAGTAGAAATAGTAATTAATAATAATAATAATAATAATAATAATAATAGAAATAATAATAAATTATGCTCACATGCCTTGATTACCACAAATTAGCCAAAAATTACAAAATACGGATTTTGAACTAAAAATACGGACATACGGATTCAGGAAGTTAAATATGGAACAAATCCGTTTTTAACGGAACGGTTGACAGCTATACAGAAAGCATGTTGGAAACCAGATGTAGGGGAATAGAAGACACAGTAAGTACCTCCCTGCCCACTATGGGAGAACAGGAACCTCACCCAGTAAAAAGTTCGAGAAGAATTACAATTAAGTATCCAAGAATATGGCAGACAAAGGGGAATTGGTTCAAATAGGGAACAGATGTAGATTCCAAGAGCACACTATCAAAGTATACTTAGCTTGAGATCACTAAAAGTCTCTTCAGATACAAGCATAGTCCCCACTACAGGAACACACTCAAATGTTACAAATCATATAAATGCATAAACAAAACATAATACAGAGCATAACAGAGAGATGATCCACAAGGAAAAAATAACATCTCCAAAACTAACTATACATTTGACTGTTTCCCTCCCAGCCAGGGCCAGGACAAAACCAAGTAATTTCATTCAAGACAAAGACAGAAAGCATGTTGGAAAACATACATAGGGCAAAGGGGGATAGAAGACACAGCATATACCTCCCTGCCAACTATGGGAGGTCAGGAACCCCACACAGTATGAGATTACTTGGTTTTACCCTGGCCCTGTATGTGTATAGAACTCACAGAACATGAACTAACAAAATTTAAATAATAAACTCGAACAATAAATGTAATATATATAAAAAATATATTATACAAAATGTATATTATATATAATTCAAATCAGGTAATAAAAACAATTTTGAAAACAGATGTATATATAATGATATATATATTCAAACAGATATCAACAAACATGAACAACAAAATTTAAATCATCAAACTCGAACAATAAGTATAATATATATAAAATATATTATATAACGTATAATATATATATTTATATAACATATAATATATATATATATAAATAAATATATATATAATTCAAATCAAGGATATATTATTATTATTATTATTATTATTATTATTATTATTATTATTATTATTATTATTATTATTATTAATCATTATTATTATTATTATTATTATTATTATTATTATTATTATTATTATTATTATTATTATTATTATTATTATTATTATATATTATTATCATTATCATTTTATTATTATTATCATTATTATTATTATTATTATTATTATTATTATTATTATTATTATTATTATTATTATTATTTATTATTATTATTATTATTATTATTATTATTATTATTTATTATTATATTATCATATTTTATTATTATTATCATTATTTATTATTATTATTATTATTATTATTATTATTATTATTATTATTATTATTATTATTATTATTATTATTATTATTATTTATTATTATTATTATTATTATTATTATTATTATTATTATTATTATTATTATTATTATTATTATTATTATTATTATTATTATTATTATTATTATTATTATTATTATTATTATTATTATTATTATTATTATTATTATTATTATTATTAATATCATCATTATCATCTTTCTTTTGCTACCATTGACTAAACGAGAAACTTGAGAGACAATTGGATCGATCACGGATGTAATCCTGGGTGAAATCGAGTTTTATTTTTACCCGCGACAGTGATCGAGTAGCTGGATCTGTCAGACGTGCAACAGACGTGCTCCATCCTTAGATTATAAACAGTTGCCAATGTCCTTTTACTGGTATAAAAACCGGGATAAACTCTGGTTACTTGCACCTTATGGCTCGGAAGGAACACTTACTACAATCAACAAAATGTCACCATTCTTCGTTTTTCCCCCCGACTTATGAAGGAGGCTAGAAGCTTTGAGCCCGTTTAGCTGACATGATTTTATGTAACATCTTATTTTTTTCTATTATTGATTTTATGTATGACTTACAAGGGTGTTCGTCTTCAACTTTTTCATGATTTATCTGTGACGAAATGCCAGGGGGTTCGTCTTCATTGTTGTTATAATTTATCTGTGATGTTATGCCAGGGGGTTCGTATTCAAGGTTGTCATGATTTATCTGTGACGTAACGCCAGGGGGCTCGTCTTCAAGGTTGTCAAGAAGAAATTGGCGTGAGATCTTCAAAAGTGCCCCACCCATGTTTGTTTAATAATCCTAAAAAAAGAAACGAAAAAACGTTAGAAAATACAGTAAAATCTGGTTAAAGTAACGGATGAGATAATAATAATTCATTACCTTGACACGTCTGGTAGAGAAAAACGTTGGGGAAATGACCCTATCTCCATCTTTTCGTCATTGTTCATCCCGACCTGACATTCGTTGATATATTCTCATTGTCCATCTGGATTTATCGTTCTGACTGTTTTCATTATCAACCGAGGAAGGGTTTAGAGTCCGAAATATAACGTGTTTAGTATTTCATTCTCTTATTATTTGAATATGTTATAATCTAATTTGTACTATACTTTTTACAGTTTAAACGTGGAAATAACTTCGTATTTATGTTCATTTATACTATACGTTTTACAGTTTAAACTTGGAAATAACTTCGTATTCAGGTTCATTTGTATTATACGTTTTATAGTTTAAACTTGGAAATAACTTCGTATTCGATTCATGTTCATTTATACTATACGTTTTACAGTCTAAACTTGCTAGTCACTTCGTATTCAGGTTCATTTGTACTATTCTTTTTACAGTATAAACTTGCTAGTCAATTCGTATACACGCTCATAATTTGTACTATACTTTTTACAGTCTAAACTTGCTAGTCACTTCGTAACACGTTCATTTGTACTATACGTTTTACGGTCTAAGCTGCTAGTAACGTCGTATTCACGTTCATTTGTACTATACTCTTTACAGTCTAAATTGCTAGTCACTTCGTATATACGTTCATTAATTGTACTATAATTTTTACAGTCTCAACTGCTAGTCACTTGGTATACACGTTCATTTGTACTATACTTCTTACAGTCTAAACTGCTAGTAACGTCGTATTAACGTTCATTTGTATTATACTTTTTACAGTGTAAAGTTGCTAGTCACTTCGTATACACATTCATTTGTACTATACGTTTTACAGTCTAAACTTGATAGTAACTTCGTATTCAGGTTCATTTGTACTATTCTTTTTACAGTATAAACTTGCTAGTCAATTCGTATACACGCTCATAATTTGTGCTATACTTTTTACAGTCTAAACTTGCTAGTCACTTCGTAACACGTTCATTTGTACTATACGTTTTACGGTCTAAGCTGCTAGTAACGTCGTATTCACGTTCATTTGTACTATACTCTTTACAGTCTAAATTGCTAGTCACTTCGTATATACGTTCATTAATTGTACTATAATTTTTACAGTCTCAACTGCTAGTCACTTGGTATACACGTTCATTTGTACTATACTTCTTACAGTCTAAACTGCTAGTAACGTCGTATTAACGTTCATTTGTATTATACTTTTTACAGTGTAAAGTTACTAGTCACTTCGTATACACGTTCATTTGTACTATACTTTTTACAGTCTAAACTGCTAGTAACGTCGTTTACATGTTCATTGTACTATACTTTTTACAGTCTACACTTGCTAGTCACTTCGTATACACGTTCATTTTTGTACTATACTTTTTACAGTCTAAACTGCCAGTAACGCCGTATTCACGTTCGCCCCTAAAACAATTTCCTTCCATTATACTGCATTTACTTCCAACTATTCACGTGTCTCAACACTTTGATTTTACGATGACTCAGATGGTAAAGCACTAAATTTACACGCAAAGGTATCGGCATCGATCCATCCCGTGTGAAATGGCTTATTCTTTTCAGACTATCCGCCCACTCCTGCCCACCAAACAGCGAATGGGTGGTACCTCCAGTGTTAAATCTGACGGAAAGTTCTTTGCAATTGATTAAAAACCTATCCAAAATTAGCGGATGAAAGCAATTGCTATTGTCGGTTCAACATTATAGAAAAAGTAGCTCTTCAGAGCCATATGGCTCATGGATCCGGAGTTTATCCTGGTTTCTATAACGGGAAACAGACAATAGCAATTTATATCTACCACTTCAACAAACAACAACAGTCAACAAACCAACTCAGTCCTGACGATGGCTAATTAAGCCTGAAACATTAATGTAGACTGTCCCAAACATTGTGAAAATTAATATATATATATATATATATATATATATATATATATATATATATATATATATATATATATATATATATTATAATGTTGCAAAATATGCCAGGCAAGTAAAAAGAAATATGCTCGATTGAAGGAATAAAATGCCAAATCTTTTTAAGTATCAATTTTTCTCCTAAAATTAAACTTAGTGCTGCCATGAGTAAATAACTTGATTTCATGTTTATAAAAACCAAACATTTCTTGCACACAAAAGGTAAAACTTCGTATATTCTAATAAATTCGAAATGGCATTTCAAACATCAAATTGGCAATCCCGATCAAAGGTTATGGAGCTGAATTAATATCGGAAATTCCCCATTATTAGTAATCTCAATCCCGAGGAAAGTTGGTTTGCCTTCAGAGAAAAAACAAAAACAAATATACCCAAAACAACTTGATATGATTTGGTAGAGAGAGAGAGAGAGAGAGAGAGAGAGAGAGAGAGAGAGAGAGAGAGAGAGAGAGAGAGAGAGAGAGAGAGAGCGAGAGAGAACGAATTAATTATTTAATTTAAGAATGAAAGAAAACGACAACTTACTTAATAAGTGGCTGTAGAATATAACATTCGATAATCTTTGTATGTTTGGTCTATTAAATCACAGCAATGGTAGGTCTAGGCTATTTTCAATCAGAATTTGAAACACGAATCACATTCACAACGATAATATATCAAAACAAAAACAAGTTAAAAATTAGTACATCATCTTTATCTATACTCAAAATGGCACGGAACAAACAGCTCATAATAAAGATGGCTTCTTTCACATATTCAGAAGTCCTCATAACATTTCATTAATTCGTTTATTCTACACACAGACTACCCGTGTTATCTTTTGTTATACACGCCAAGGACTGCCCACATATTTTTGTAAAAAATGCCAAACAAGTTACTGAAATTTTCCAAATACTTGACTTGACTTAGATGCCTTTCGCGTCTCGACCGAAAGATCGGGTCCCTTGGCTTTTCCAGTATTTCCTGTGTGAGGTGTCTCCAATATTGCCGGTCCTCTGCTAGGGTTCTCAGATTTTCAAGGTCCCCTGCCGTTATGAGACTAATGCTTTGTCCAAGTGTTGTGAGGTTTTTGTTTAGGATCACAGGGAGTGTTGTGATCGGTCTTCCTCTGAAAAGGTTCCCGTGTTTTTTTGGAAGTATCCCGACATGGCTTTGTTAGCTGGTATGTTTTTGTCCATGCGTAGTATGTGACCGTTCGACAAATGGATGATGCCAAGTCTGCCCCCCTCGTGGATCTTTACCTTGCAGTTGGTGAGGGGGCTTGAGGCACACGGGAGGGCAAAGGTGTAAATCCCGGTCGACCGTCACGAGACCATCCCGGGTATCGAGCCAACGAGCCACATGAGCTGCTCGCCCCGGTGTGTGACTAAATTTGATCCAAACCCGGTGCCCGAATAGCAGCCCTATCCCGGGCGCCACACTATTGTCCTTATGTCGAGTCCCAATCAGTCCCGTCAATGGCGAAGCGGTCTGCCGCCTAGCCAAATAATACCGCGTTCGTGTCGCCAGGGTCGTCGGCACGTCCGAGAAAAAAGCAAACGTCCCATGCATCAATCGATTCGCGGCCTGCCGATCGGAAATGCGACGGCGGGGATGGCGAGCTGACGCGTATATTGTCCCTGAACGTCGAGAGCCAGAGTATGGCAAAAAATGAGCTTTTATCAAAGCTATTGGCCGTTCATTGCGTTGATATCCTCCTTTTACAGGAGACCCACCTTTATTCAGGCGCGCAATCTTCCCGATTCCAGATCCCAGGCTATACGGTGGTCCAACGCGAGGACACCTCGAGGCTCAAAGGAGGGGTTAGCGTATACGCTAAAGAGCCATCGAAGGTAAGGGTCATTGAGAGCGTAACGGACAGCAATGGGGTGAACCGAATTTCCGTAGAAGTAGGTGGACTGTGTTTGCATAATATATACAAACCACCTAGAGCGACTTGGACTACACCACCGGTACCGGTGGTCCGCCATCCTTCCATCTGTCTGGGAGACTTTAATAGCCACCATCACGAATGGGGCTACCGAGACTGCAATGAGGCAGGAAGACAACTCCGCTCATGGATGGACTGTAATGATCTACACCTAGTGTACGATCCTACAGCCAAGGGTACCTTCCGGGGTACCCGCCATAAGAAGGAGTATACTCCAGACCTCACCCTCGTAACGAAAGGCGCGAACGGTGAACCGCTGCAGGTGAAGCGGACAGTCCTCGGGGACTTCCCGCATAGCCAGCACAGGCCGGTTCTTGTCACAGCTGGGGTGACAATACCGAGGGTGCAGTCTCTCCCACTTTGCAGATGGAATTTCAGGAAGGCTGACTGGGAGGAATTCAGTTCCTATATCGAGCAGGTCTGCCCTGCCATTCCTCCCAAGTCCAAGAATATAACCAGATTTAGTAGGCTACTGGTTAAGAGCGCTCAACGCTCTATTCCACGGGGCAAACGGAAATTCTACACCCCTTGCTGGACAGCAGAGTCGGAAGAGCTGTACCGAGAGTACCCAGCAGACCCAGTCCCAGGACACAGCCGATAGACTACTTCAGTCTCTGGCAGAGGGAAGGAAGCAACGGTGGCAGGAGACCGTGGAAAGTCTCGACTTTACACACTCCAGCCGCCACGCTTGGCGTTTGATAAAGAAATTGGACCCAGATCGGAATTTCGCGAAGGCTGCACCGGAATGCGAGGCAGACACAATTGCCAAGAATATTAAGAACCGTAGTAAGCGGGTCCCTAATCAGGCTTTTGAGCGCGGTGTCCGCAAGGCGTACCGTACGATTTTGGACTCGCTACCTACGGAGGAGTCGGACCGGACGGCCCCATTCAGTCCCCGAGAAGTGGGTGCAGCCATTAGCGAAGTAAAGAACGGCAAAGCAGCAGGGATAGATGGTGTATATCCCGATATGGTGACGCATCTGGGCCCCAGGGCACGTGCCTGGCTAGCAGAGGCAATGTCTGACGTCATTGCAAATGGAAAGCTTCCACAAGTGTGGAAGCACGCGAAGATAGTTGCCATTCTGAAGCCAGGGAAGCCGGCGAAGGAGGCAGACAGTTACAGACCCATATCGCTGCTGAGCTGTCTTTACAAATTGCTGGAGCGTGTTCTATTAAACCGATGGGGGCCGGTCCTAGACGCTGCCCTGCCACCTGAGCAGGCAGGCTTCAGGGAAGGGAGGTGCACCACGGAGCAGGTCATTGCCCTTACAGAGCATATTGAGCACGGGTTCGAGAGAAAACAGCAAACAGGTGCTGTGTTTATAGACCTATCAGCGGCGTACGACACGGTCTGGTGCGATGAGTTAATGCTCAAACTTGCAAAAATCATAAGGTGCAAAAAGACCTTGAAGTTGTTCTCTTCGATCTTAGGGGAAAGGCAATTCCACGTCGCGCTGGGAGACGTCACGAGCAAAGTAAGGAAATTGAAGAATGGGGTCCCTCAGGGGTCGGTACTCGCGCCAATGTTGTTTAACGTTTACATTAGCGATATGCCGAACACTTCCTCCCTGAGGCTGGGATACGCAGACGACTGGGCACTCGTTACTCAGAGTAAAGTGTGGACCCGTCTCGAGAGCGTACTCAGCGAGGACGTCACCAGACTCAAATCCTACTTTGACAAGTGGTACCTGAAGATGAACACTTCAAAAACCGTGGCCACCGCATTTCACTTATGCAGTGGTTGGCACACCCGTAAACTGAATGTCCTAGTCGGGGACCAGCCACTCCCATATGAGCCGCGTCCAAAATATCTAGGGGTGACGTTGGATCGCAGCCTTACCTATCGGGTTCATCTCGAAGGGGTTGCCCGGAAGATAGAGAAGCGGAATAGTCTTCTGAGGAAGCTGGCGGGATCGACTTGGGGCGCTAGCCAAGCGCTCCTGAGAACATCCGCCCTGGCACTATGCTATTCCACCGCGGAGTATTGCGCTCCAGTGTGGGGTAGAAGCAGAAACGTTGAGAAGGTGGATGTAAAACTTCGCAAGTCGATGCACATAGTGTCGGGAACGCTAGCAACAACCCCTAGAGAATGGGCCCGGTAATGGCAGCGATCCAGCCCCCCGATGTCCGGAGGGAGACGATTACGGGAAACTGGCTGAGTAAGATCAAAGAGAGAGGGAATGGGGATACCCCTCTCATGCGCATAATGAACGGTGCCCCCGTTTCGAGCCGAAATAAGTCCCGGCAACCCTTGTACGCAGAATCCCTGACTACGGACAGAGCTGCACATACGAGATGGAAGTCGGTTTGGACGAATTCAATCCTCGTGGGGGCGGGGACCTACACTCTTCTAAGCTTGGTGAGAAGTTGCCAGGCTTTGATACCAGTAAGAGGAGACACTGGGTAGCTGCGAATCGGCTCCGGTCGAGGAGCTGCCTAACGGCCGGTGCGTTACATCAGTGGGTCTAACTTCCTGTCCAATATGTCCACGCTGTGGGCAAGAACCCGAAACGGCAGAGCATCTAGTCGAAAGGTGTGTTGTGACGATGCTACCAGGCGGGTTCGCGACGGTGCACGAATGCGGACCGGACTTTGCTGATTGGGTCGATCGTCATAACATAATAGTGTGAACCATAAGAAGCTGCTGCCAAGTCTGCAAAGATAGATCATCATCAAGCCCTACTGCAACCTCCGTGGTGTCGAACGGTAACAGGTCAAGCTGGCCAACTGCAGAGGGCGACAAGAATAGGCAATGGCAAACCATTCTTGTAACTTTGCCGAGTTAACTGCATGAATAAGTCCAAAAAGTTAAACGGTGACAGCGTAAAGGGGAGCATGTTTTCACGGAAGACTGCTGCCTCGCTCGGTTGGGAGCGTGATGTTCGTCAGGTCACACCGAACCGTCAGCCAGTTACTAGGCGAAATAAATTTAACAAATGTGACAAAACCAAAATTGGGACATGGAATGTCAGGACCTGTGCCCAAAAAGGAAAACTAAACAACATTCTAAAAGAAATGAAACGGCTCCAAATAAATATTCTTGGCCTGGCAGAGATGAGATGGAAAGAGCAGGGAACCATGTCAAAACAAGAAAACAACATGACATATAAGATCATATGGAGTGGTGGAACCTCTTTCCAAAAAGGAGTAGGGTGATCTTAGACCAAAAATCAACCAAATTTTACAAAGGGCACGTAGCAATCTCAGACAGAGTTTTGCTGGTTAAGCTAAGAGGACCTGCAGTTGACACCAATATTATTCAAGTTTATGCACCAACAGAAGAGGCGACAGATGCAGATATGACAGAGTTTTACCATTCACTAGACAAAGCAAAACGAATGTGTAAATCACAAGAAGTCCTTATGGTAATGGGGGACCTAAATGCTAAGATTGGCAGAGGCAGAGATGGTGACATAATCGGACCACATGGACTCGGAGACAGAAATGAACGAGGAAACATCTGGGCAGATTGGTGTAGAACAAATAAATTAATGATTTCAAACACCTGGTTTCAACAACACCCAAGAAGAACCTGGACATGGCAATCACCAGGGGACAGAGCAAGGAACCAGATAGACTTTATAGCAGTATCATCAAGATTCAGAAATGGCATATTAAATTGCAAACCCTACCCAGGCGCCGATGTAGACAGTGACCATGTCCCAGTTGTTTGTACAGTAAGGATAAAGTTTAAAGCTATTCAGAGAACAGCTGGTAGAATAAAGAGGGATTACAGGTTATGCAAAGACA
>NC_088368.1:37701832-37704669 GCF_034508935.2 Berghia stephanieae | reverse complement strand
TCACCTTCTTTATCTTTTTTTCTTTGTTGTAGCTGCTGTCTCTAGTCCATATAACATTGCTGATCTTACATCTGTTGTATTTATTTTCCCCTTTAGCTTTGCGGAAATTCGTTTGTCACACATAACTCCAGTTACCTTCCTCCAATTATTCCAGCCTGCTGTGTCCTCTTCTTAACCCCCATCTCATTGCCCCCATCTCCTTGAACGGTTGTTCCTAAGCATTTGAATTGGTTTGTTTCTGGCACATCCTCTTCTCCTATCTTTATTGGTGGTTCTGCTCTCTGTTGTCCGATGCACAAATACTCTGTCTTCGATCTGCTTACCCTTAATCCCTTCCTTTCCAACACCCATTTCCAACCCCCCAGTTCCTTTTCCACCTTAGCGTTTGTATCATTCAAAAGTACTAGATCATCCGCATACATCATGTTCCGTGGTGCCTCTCGCCGAATGAGTTCTGTTAGGACACCCATTACTATTGCAAACAGCTGTGGACTGAGAGAGGATCCCTGGTGTAATCCACTCTTACATTAATTGGATCAGTTGAGCCAAGAGCTGTCCTTACCACTGTTTTGTTTCTTTTGTACATATCTTGGATAACTTTAATATATTTCTCTGTTACCCCCTTTGCTCTTAGACAGTACCACATTTCTACTCTTGTTATTCTATCATATGCTTTCTCCAGGTCAATGAACACAAAATGTAATTCTTTTTTGCTTTTCTCTATACTTCTCAGCGGTCACTTTTAGAGCAAATATAGCATCCGCTGTACTTTTACCAGCAACAAATCCAAACTATTCTTCATTTATGTCTACCTCTTTTCTAATCCTCTTATCAATTACTCTTTCCCATATCTTCATTGTATGACTCATTAACTTGATGCCCCTATAGTTGCCACATTCTTGAAAATCTCCTTTATTTTTGTATATTGGAATCAACGTATTTCTTGTCCATTCTACTGGCATTTTCTATTTCTGTAAGTTATAGTTGAATAGTCATACCAGGAAATTTAACCCTTCATCTACAAGTGATTTCCAGACTTCTGCTGGTATCTCCTCTGGTCCAACTGCTTTCCACCTTTTCATCTTGCGCACTGCAACCCACACCTCGTTCTTCCTTATCTCATCTACAATCTTCTCGTTAGGTTGTATAACCGCACTTTTCCTCTCCCTGTCATTCTCTCTTTATTCATGAGGTGTTCGTAGTATGTTTTCCATCTTGCTCGAATCTCTTCATCTTTGCCCAATATTATTCCATTCTCGTCATTGATCATCTTAATATGTTGTATATCTCTCATCTTCTTGTCCCTCTGTTTCGCTATTCTGAAAATATTTTTCTGGCCTTTTTTATTTACTAATTGCTCATACATATCTCTTTTAAGTTGTTCATACATATCTTTGTTAAGTTTATTATTGCGAAAGTGGCATTTGGAAAGAAGAAGACAAAAGAGAAACAAAGTGAGGGAAAAACACAATGGTGGAAACTAAAAGATGAAGAACAAAGAGAAATGTTTGCTACAACAGTGAAGAGAAGACTAGGAACGGATTTCCCAAAGGAATGTAAAAGAACTGCTGATACAATCCGTGATGTGGCCAAAGAAGTGTTAGGGGTCAGCTCGGGAAGAGGAAAAGTTGGAAAAGAAACATGGTGGTGGGATGAAGAGGTTCAAGAAGCAATAAAGAAAAAGAGGGAAGCAAGGAAGAACATGGAGGCAAACAGGGATGCTATGAAAGTAGATGAATATAAGCAGGCAAAGAGATAAGCAAAAAGAGCCGTTGCAAAATCAAAGTCCGAGACATTAAAAGATATGTATGAGCACACACTATTACTTAGTAATTTAAAAACTATTCTCATACACATCCTACTGTTAGTTGTTTTAAATACTGTTCTCATACACATCCTACTGCTTAGTGTTTTAAAAACTATTCTCATACACACCCTACTGCTTACTGTTTAAAAAAAACTATTCTCATACACACCCTACTACTTACTGTTTAAAAAAAACTATTCTAATACTCACCTTACTGCTTATTGTTTAAACAACTATTCTCATACACACATTACTGCTTATTGTTTTAAAAACTATTCTCATACACATCTTACTGCTTATTGTTTTAAAAACTATTCTCATACACATCCTACTGCCTAGTGTTTTAAAATACTATTGTCATACACATCTTACTGTTTATTGTTTTTAAAAACTGTTCTCATACACATCCTACTGTTTATTGTTTTTAAAAACTATTCTCATACACATCTTACTGTTTATTGTTTTTAAAAACTATTCTCATACACACATTATTGCTTAGTGTTTTAAAAACTATTCTCATACACAACCTACTGTTTATTGTTTTAAAACCTTTTTATACATTTATGGGACGTCAGGAAAACAACCCACAGAAAAGAACATTTGTTTTGACATTAATGAAATACAATGTATTGGAATTAACCTTATGAACAATGTCGATTATTTTATTCTCATTTCGGGTATTGTACAATTGTTACTACCATCATTGGAATCCAGATTGCTGTTGCAAAATAACTTATCTTGGAACATTGGACATTCCTTATATTCGAATGTGTGAAGAAGGTTGCAAATGGATTTAAAATGAGGCGAATATATATTTGTATAATTTATATCTATATATAAAAATTATCCGTATTATAATACTTATAATTTGGATGTATTTTTTAAAAATTTATCCTGTCTATATATTCAATTTCATTCTGTTTTACTCCATATCTATGAGATATCCCTCTTTTTCTATAACTATAAATCAATAATCATGTCTCTTGTCAGATATATTGTTCTGTTGAAAATTATAATAATCATGTCTACA
>NC_088368.1:37684332-37696832 GCF_034508935.2 Berghia stephanieae | reverse complement strand
CCTGTCGCTTCCTAATCATCTGATCGGGACGCCTCGGCTGCCTCTCTAATCATCTGTGTCATTTCCTTCCACAGTTCACGGTCTGTTGCTGTGGATGATAATTTCGTGAGGTCTTCCTTTGATTTAATTCTTTGTTATTTTGAAGGCGTTTTAGGTCTCTATTGAGGACAGTATAAATTGACGTGGGTGGTCTACCTTGATGTTTCTTGTTTCCAGCACAGTAACGAAAATATCGCCTGAGCGGTAACTTAGTTCAAATGATGACCCTAGGTTGACCCGGGGTCACGCCTGCCAAATTACGGGGAATCCCCTCGTGAGTTCAGTTACGGTGATATCGGGTGATACCAGTCGATTTATGTTCACTTTTATCTCTTTGTTATCGCTTCACAATGAGCTTAAACACAAATTTCTTTACTCTGTAATATTTATCAAGATTTCCTGTTTCCATTCATATGTATTTTGTGTCAGTGCTGTATATAATCATCGTGATATTTCAATCCTAAATAGACCGTTTTTCTGTAATTTAAAATGCATTAATTTTTTCAATAAAAAATTGAATCTTCAAACAGAAACATAGAACAAATCTCTTCTTTCACAAATAGAATCTATTATAATTGAACTGTAAGTTGCTAAAATTCCATCTGTGCGTCAACAAAATTGAATTTATTATGATTTAAAAAAAAATTAATTTAGTCATGGAGCACACTCAAGAAATTCATGATAAACAATTGAATGATCTGTGTAGGCTTTGTAGAAAAGTCAAGAAACACAGAAGAAAAGAAAACGAATCTCAAAACATAATTCTTTCAGGATTTACTATCAGATACTAATCTTTAAAACCAGATATTTATCTCATCTTTAATGCGGACATTGATAATGACTATGCTAAAAAGTCCTCAAAACTATGCGCTACAAGTGTCATGACAGACTACGTAATGTTGAGATTTTGATCTTTTTTATTTAGCGCAATTTTCACTAGACGTGACCAACGGCAACGCGTAACATGAAGAACTGGACATGATGCCTGCTAGGCGATATTACATTTTTTCCCCGACAGAGACAACGGGATTAAAAACAAAGATGAGGGAAAGCACTGACAACAGCAACTAGTCATGCACAGTCACCACATAATCTGGTCGAAATAAAATCAAAATAAATCAGTGATTGCAATGTTTGCTCAACCTTCTTGACAAACGCAAAAATAATAAAGAACAGCAACAGGGCGACATTAGAATCCCCGTTATGTCAAAGTATGGAAACAGCACAAAATATGTCACTTGTAAATCACGAGGCTATGGAGACAACAGAGTGACTTTTACAATTATAAACCAATGTCTCTGTCCTTCATTAATGAAATGAAAATCTCTCTCTCTCTCTCTCTCTCTCGCTCTTTCTCTCTCTCTCTCTCATCTATCTATCTATTCATCTATCTATCCATTCATTCATCCACCATTGCAAACATCTTTTTATCAATCCATCCATATATTCATCCATACCCTCATCTGTCCTCTTCATCAGACGATCAGTCCATCCATCGGGTCGGACCATCTCTCTCTCTCTCTCTCTCTCTCTCTCTATCTATCTATCTATCTATCTATCTATCTATCTATCTATCTATCTATCTATCTATCTATCTATCTATCCCTCTCTCTCTATATATATCTCTCTTTCTCTCTATCTATCTATCTATCTATCTATCTATCGATCTATCTATCTATCTATCTATCTATCTATCTATCTATCTATCTATCTATCTATCTATCTATCTATCTATCTATCTATCCCTTTCTCTCTCTCTCTCCCACACACACACACACACACACACACACACACACACAAACACAGATATATATATATATATATATAAATATATATATATATATATATATATACATATATATATATATATATATATATTTACATTTCTTTATGACATGGTTACCATTTAAACTTTGTCCCTTCGTTAAGTCGTGTTTGTATCAGGAATGCTTAAAATGATCACCCTTAATTAATCAGATATTGATCATTGCAGCAAAATAATTACAAATTATACAAGGTTTCTTTTTTACCCACAAAGTACTGAAACAATATTTTAACCTGGGAAGTAAATTTCAAATATATACAACTGAAATATGAAACGACTCGGACTTTATTCTAGTGTTCTTAGTTGACCACGTTTGTAACTAGTGGAACGGAAAACTGGCATAATCGTGTTCATATAATATTAAGCTAAACTCGTGTAACCATCTGTTGAATATAATTTGTGCGATGAAGACTCAATGACCGGAATTCATAACCCTCTGAACCAGCAGTGATCAAAGCGAAACAAATCGGACAGCTGCACCGAGATGTAATCGCATATCATCAAAGAACCAAGAGTGACGCACAAATTGTGAGGGAATGAATGAAAGGTTACTTTATTCCTCCATCGGTTAGAGCAAGTTTTGAGAGTTTCTATCGTTTTGTTTGCTTATAATAATGCAATCAATAAATTAAATTTAACAAACTATAATCAAAATTGTGCTGATATCTAAATGCAAAATATCTCAAAGACAGTAATTCTAATGATAGAGTGTTTGGTACCAAAATACAGATCAAAGTTTTCTCAATGTGTTGCCAATTTATTTAAATTGGTAAAATTGACTGTGGTTGTGCAAAAAGCGATTGTAATTTAACCAGATGTCAGTAACAAATAAGTTAAGTATCGCGGGAGATAACCCGTTGCACTGGTCGGGAATTTGATGGAGTGAATGACCTCTTGACCGCGGCGCAGGTAGAGAACTAAAAGCTCACCTATTCAACACTGTGCTAGATGGGGTGAAAAAGCATGGCTTTATTAGGTAGTATATTTTCATCTCTTCTGAGTATATGCCCATGAAGCCACATCTTGCCTCCAGGATTTGAATGGATAAGGGTCTTTCTTTACATTTTTCAGAGTGTTTTATTGCTTATTTTTGAGGGGTATCGTACGACTCTTTTCAGTTGTTTTCCATGGAATCTGTCTAATCTTTGCTCTTCGGTTCCAGTCAGTGCCCATGTTCCGCAGTTGTATATAAGCAAGGATTTTATAAGTGTTATGTATAATTTGATCTTAGACTTTAATTTTATTTTATCTTTTCTAATTCATATATGTAATAATTTATTTAGTGCAGCCGTCGATAAACATTTTCTTCTTTCTACATCTTTCTTTCCATCCTTGACAGTAATGTTACATCTGTTTTGTCAGTTTTAACGTACAGTTGGTGATTTTGTAAGGCTCTTTGGATGTCATTTACACTTACTGACTTGTTTCAGGCCAATAAATTCAATGTCATCTGCATATGCAATTCCAGTGGGGAGTTCCTTTTCAAAACGTGATTGGGCCGAAGGTACAGATTTACGCACATCGTTTAAAGCAGTTTCTATGTAAATGATAAATAAAACAGGGCTTAGGCTGTCTCCTTGTGGTGTACCGATGTTGCCAAGGAATGATTTATTATCTGAGCTACAGATTATTTTGGTGGTTATCCAGGTTTCACTTATAAGGAATCTGATTAATCTAACTTCATCTTCCATATTTAACAAGGATTGGCGATTGATATTATCGAAGGCGGTAGCCATTCTATTCCAGTTATAACTATTTCTACTTTTTCTGACAGGGTTTTGGCAGTAAGTCATTTGTGGGTCCAAACTACATCTGCAATACTTCTCTTCATCCTGAATCCGCTTTGATTATGTGACAAATCATTTTCAACAATCGGTGTAATTCTATTCAGTGTGACCAGGGAGAGCAATTTTCTAATTGTATTAAGCAGAGTAATTGGTCTCAAATTCTTTGGAGGGCCTTTTGGTTTCCCTGGCTTTTGAATTGATATCAGCTCCCCTTTATTAACTCACTCAATCCTAGATATTTTTGCTGCTTTTAGAAATTGGAAAAAATGTATTAAAATGAGCATTATTCAACTATCATTAACATGCAAAAACTAAATTAGCATTGATACTGCGCCTATAATTTGTCTCAGAAAAATATAATAAATAGGCATGGTATAAAAGAAATCCGGGTAAACTACGGATGTAGTTGGTGTTAGGGTTGAGTGAGTTAATATCCAGGTTCTGGTGATGTTCAAAAGTCTGACTGAAAATGTCGGCTATGTGTTCATTTAATAAGGGTGCTCCATATTTTAGTAGTTCAGCGCATACTCCATCTTCTCCCGGTGCTCTGTTGTTATTTAGACTTTTAAAAGCATTTCTCACTTCTCTTGGTGTAATAGGTTTAAACAATGATCGGGGATCTCCCTCAAATGAGCTTACGTGTGGCGTTTTGTTGTCTTGAAATTTTGTTTTATAGTATTCAAAAAGAACATTTGAAATGTCATTGGGGTTAATAATTAATTTTCCCGAGTCGTCCTCTATCTTTGGGATTTCAAATGGTCTTTGGTTTATTAGTCTCACAGCTTTATACATTACTTGATCGTTGTTGCATTTCTTAATAGTATCAACATTTTTGCCCAACTCTTCATTCCTAAGATCAATTAGCCTACTCTATGTCTTATGCGGTGAAATATTTTGTTTCGTTCATATTTGAGTTTCTGTCTTTCTCCTTCCTTTTTTGAGTTTTGTATTCTTATCCGCAAATCTTTTTGTTGGTTAGATAATTGAGCTATGATGGTATCATGCGTACGGCCTTGTCGATTGGTTGTAGTTGTCCCGGTGCTTTGAATTGCAGTGTTCATTATCATTTCGTACACGTGGCCATGCTTCGTTTGGTGTGTTGTTGTTCGTTAAATTGTTTAGTTCAGTATTGAGTTGTCGCTGGTATTGTTTACGACGTCGCAAGTTGTTGACAATATTTGTAATATTTATTTTTGGTTCATACATTTTTGTGCTGTTTTTTATTGTTTGTGCCATTCGATAACAAAGTTTGTTTTAACTAGCCTACGATCTGTTGTTATCAAGGTGCCAGCGTATGATCTCGAATTTGTTATGAATTTTTTGTGTCTTTGTCTGCACAGTATAAAATCAATTTGGTTGTAAATGTTAATAACTGCTCCTGTTTCTTTATTTTTCCTCTGTCCTTCCCACGTCATTTGGTGTCAAGAAGCATGATTAAATGCCCTGTTTGTGACAAATAAATGTTTGTCTTCGCAAAAATTCACCAGTCTTTCTCCGTTATAATTTCGCATACCCTTCGAATAAGACTTGACTTACTTGACTTAGATGCCTTTCGCGTCTCGACCGAAAGATCGGGTCGCCTTGGCTGTTTCCAGTATTTCCTGTGAGAGGTGTCTCCAATATTGCCGGTCCTCTGCTTGGGTTCTCAGATTTTCAAGGTCCCCTGCCGTTATGAGACTAATGCTTTGTCCAAGTGTTGTGAGGTTTTTGTTTAGGATCACAGGGAGTGTTGTGATCGGTCTTCCTCTGAAAAGGTTCCCATGTTTTTGGAAGTATCCCGACATGGCTTGGTTAGCTGGTATGTTTTTGTCCCTGCGTAGTATGTGACCGAAAAGTTGCCATCGTTGTTGTAAAATGTCAAGGGAGATTTGTCTTTCTTTTGTGATCTTATAGAGTGATTCATTTGAGATCTTTTTTGGGTATTTGATGTCCAGTACCCTTCTTAGCTGTGTGCGATGGAAGACATCCAGATGTTCTTCTTTGGATTTTGTCAACGCCCAAGTGCCGCAGTTATACAGAAGTTATACTTTGAATAAGAACCAAGGAAATTCTCCCCTTCTTCCAGTTTGCCAACTGTAGCGTTGAAATAGCCAGCTAGTATTAGCAGTGTTTTATTTTCTAGATTTATTAATAGTTTCGTTGAGATTTCTGTAAAACCTTTTTATTTCTTCCGGGGATTTTTCTACTCTTCCCGTTGTTGGTGCGTAAACATCGATGACGGAAATTGTCCTTTGTTTGTTTTTAGATTGTTGTTTGTTGTTTGGGTTATGTGATATGTCCCCTTGTAGTTGTAACACACAAATACGATCAGATACTTTCCAACACTTATTGATTGAATGCTTCCATTTTTCATTAATAAAGAAGCCACATCCGTAAAATCGAGAAGTAGAAGGAAAACAAATAGGTCGACCGGTACCCACAGTTCGATCGACGCCATTTTCTTGTTTGGTTTCTTGTAAAGAAGTGATATCTAATTTTTATTTGACAAATCCTCTGAGAATTGATCAATTCTAACTTTACTTACAAGTGTTCTTACATTTAACGTTCCAATGTTAAAATATACTTTGATCATCCAAAAGTATTTGACGAGTGAGGCAAAAGACAATTCACTGAGTTGAGGCTCAGTGCCAATTGGTGTTGACCATGTTGACCGGAAATATATTGAATACATTACATAAATGTGGCATTTTGTAGCAGGATTTATAGCCAGATTCTTAGAATTAGGGAACGCGGATGAGCGAGGATGGACGATCTTTATTGATGACCAGCATCTCGTATTTACAAGTGTGGGCTGATCATACATGAAAAGAAATCTTAGAATCTCAGCTATGTACTGTACTAGTTATTTTTCACCATATCACGAGCAACACAGAGCTGCCAACGCCGAACTAGTTGGCGCATGCCGTCAATAAAGAATCCCGGTGATTTTGCTTGCTATCATCGACGAACATCTGTCATTACCTCGAAATCACAATGTAACGGTTTCCTTTCAAATACTTCTTGAGCTGGGGGGACAAGAATTAGTCAGATGGAGTAAATGTCGGGCCAGGGTGCTGGAGGGTCTGAAATTTGACCCGAATTTGACGACTAGTTAGTGCTAGCGCATTGTCATGCTACAATATGGAATTATTACCACATTGAACCCGTGCAAGTCTATTCTTGACGGCGTGTGGAGTTGACTTAGAGTTCACTGTTTGCCTTTGTTTAAGTATTTCTACGTGATATAGGCCTTTCGGCCTTCCAGAAAATGGTAAACAAAACCTTTCTCGCAGAGACAATGACTGAATGTTCTTGGGCTTAGAGAAGATTTAAGCCTTTACTCCATTGACTGCAATTTAATTTCCGGGTGGTGGTAACCCAAGATTCATCCCCAATCACAAATACCTGCAGAAAAGTCTCTTCTTCCTCATCATATGGTTATAAATGTTGGGTGAAATGTTTTCCCCTGCGCTTTCTTTTCTGTAGTTAGCTGTTTTGGGACCAATTTTCTCAACCGCCTTAGTAAGGTTGTGACGTCACTCAATTATGAACATAAATGACGTCACATGAACTAGTTCTTGCACATGAGAGAGAAGTGTCGTCTGTGTGTGTGTGTGTGTGTGTGTGTGCGTGTTTGTGTATGAGTGTGTATGTGAATGTTCATGATTGCACATAAAATATGTTTTGATTGATGGGGAAACGGATCCTATATACCAGGCCGCCCTCGAAGGTTAGAAAATAAGATCCCATCATTCTGAATTGACACAATCTATATATTCAGTCCTCCGTAAAAGTCGTTTTACACTTCCAAGGAACCAGTTGTTTTATGACATCACACGTTTTTCCGTATTAAGGAAGATAATAAAAATAGCAATGATATAGAAGGGACGAAATTGACGTCATTCAGCTCTTTGTTATTGTTTTTAGACAGCAATTTTATTGATCCGTCTTAACCGAAATGGGGGGGGGGGGCAGAGAGAGAAAGAAAGAGAGAGAGAGAGAGAGAGAGAGAGAGAGAGAGAGAGAGAGAGAGAGAGAGAGGGAGAGAGTAAGAATTGATAAAGAGAGATAGAAAGAGACACTTTTGTGTGTTGACACGTTTATGTAGCGAGCAGATCTGGTGTTGTGAGTTTTTAAAAAAACTTAAACGCATAATAGCATCAATAAGCCTTTATGGTTGCACACATACTTTCATGTGTTGAGCTGATTAATTTGGCCGTTAGAAAAGGTGAGTATTCACCAAACACATACCATTCATTTTATATATTTCGACTACCGGAGTATAAAGACTACCGGAGTATAGATAGTTCGAAGATGACGCCACTCAGGTCTTTGTAATTGTTTTTTGCCATCCGCGTTTATGAGTAATGCTCACTGAACTGTATTAACCCGACTATAAACGTTCATGGATACACACAGTTTTGTGTGTTGGCCCATTATACTTCCGGATGGCAATGTTATGAGCTTCTTAGCCCAGCGCATACTATCTATAGATAGAATGAAGTTGACGTCACACGGGTCTTTGTTATTGTTTTTTTGCCATCCGCGTTTATGAGTAATTCTCACTAAACTGTTTTATCCAGACTATATAAGTTCATGGTTACACAGATTTGTGTGTGTTGGTCCGTTATACTTCTGGATGGCAATGTTATGAACTGTTTAGCCAAGAGCATACTATCTATATAAAATAAACAATTTTTACTTACATGTGTGAATAAACACAAGAAGAATAAGTGAACAAAACACGGCGTGTGCTTAAGAAATTATGTCACTATGTTATCCTGCTGTGTATAAAGTTGAAGCAAGTGAACTGTACTGACTTGAGTATACGGAAGGAACAAAAATAACGTCATTCAGTTTTCTGTTATTTGTTTTTTAGCCAGCCATTTTCTTTTGAGTAGTTCTCACTAAATTCGATCAATCAGATTATAGATAGTTCGAAGATGACGTCACTCAGGTCTTTGTTATTGTTTTTTGCCATCCGGGTTTATGAGTAATGCTCACTGAACTGTATTAACCCGGCTATAAACGTTCATGGATACACATAGTTTTGCGTGTTGGTCCCTTATACTTCCGGATGGCCATGTTATGAGCTTCTTAGCCAAGCGCATACTATCTATAAACGTTCGAGATTACACATACTTATGTGGAATGGAAAGTTATATTCGGCCGGCAGATGTTATGGTATTTTTTGGCAAAACGCATTGTTTCAAAATGAAATACGAACAAAGCTATCTGTAACCTTGAACATCTTATTGTTACAATTTAGTGAGAAGTAATCACCAAATGGCTGTCTAAAAACAATAACAAAGAACTGAGTGACGTCAATTTCGTTCCTGTTTTTGAGGAACAAAGATGACGTCACGCAGCTCTTGATTATTATTCTTAGACAGCCTGTTAGTGATTAGTTATCACTAAGTTGTATCAATCCGTAGCCATCGTTATGTTATAGCCTGACTGGCAGTTTGACGCCTTTTTTTAGGTTATTGCACCGCCTAGTGAGTTGTCGTTAGTAGAGCTCATGGTTGAACTATTGAATACAACTCACGATTTGTTTTCTTCTGTGGCAAAAGACTGACATTTTGACGTCATTTTTTGGTCAGTATCAGGCCATAACTTTACGAAGACCGCGGTGTCAGGCCATAACTTTACGAAAGCCACGGTGTCAGGCCATAACTTAACGAAGGCCACGCTCAATCACACTCTATACGTAAACGGTTGCATATATTTTCGTGTGTGTTGGTATATAAATTTGGCTGGCGGTTGTTGTGAGTATTTTACATACACGTATAGATAGTGTGCGCTTGGCTAAGAAGCTCATAACATTGCCATCCGGAAGTATAACGGACCAACACACAAAACTGTGTGTAACCATGAACTTTTATAGTGTGGTTGATACAGATTAGTGAGAATCACTCACAAACGCGGATGGCAAAACACAATAACAAAGGCTTGAGTGACGTCATCTTCGTTCTATCTATAGCATCAATATCAGTGCATTATTTTGAACTCACAATCAACCTTGGCGTAAAGGAGAGGGGAGAAGGGCTTTTGACATTATGATGTCATGATAATGATAATGATGATGATGATGATGATGATGATGATGATGATGGTGATGATGATGATGATTATGATGATGATGATTATGATGATGAGGATTTTGTTATGACATTTTCCTTTAGACTTTCAGGTCTCTGGTTCGAGCAGGCGGCTAAATGTTGAGTCCTTGGAAAAGGCTCTATACTCATATTATCTCATCGAATTCAAAAACATGTATCTAACCGTTAACATCGTTGTCTTAGGGTAGTTGTCCGCTAAAGCCTTGCGTGCGTCATGTCTCGTCCTGTATGTTTAGTATTACTGTTGGCTTAGGAACAATATTAAGCGCTTTGAGTATATTTACAGTGGATGCTGCCCTATAATCTTTGGCACATTTTAACAATGATTACAAATCATCGATTTTTTAGCTTGTAAAAAATCATTGAAAATCACGGGGGAGTGGGGGTGGGGGAGGGGTCGTTTGTTGAGTCGGGAGAGCGCTATCTTCACACGCAAAGGGATATAGATCAACTCCAGGTGAAGTCCAGAATTTTTCTACCCCCTTCTCTCCCCCCAATCCGCCGGCTCGTCCAACTAACGGTAATTGGGTAATTGGGTCGGTTCAATCTGACGGAGAGAACTGTGAAATACACTAGCGTCCTATCAAAAAGGTAGAAAGATTGCTATTTATTGTTTATTTCACACTATTGATGCCATGCGTTTAGATGAACTACTCATAACAGCCGAATATAACATATAACATATAACACAAAACTATGTGTAACCTTAAACGACTGACGACTAGTTTGTGGTAGTCTGATTGATGATATGTTTTAGTTGAAACAAAACATTCAAATGGATGTCTTAAAAAAACAATAACAAAGAGCTGAATGACGTCAATTTCGTTCCACCTATAGAAACCGGGATAAAGTCCGGCTCCATTAGCATAATGGATCTGAAGCAGGACTATTGATCTTTTTATCGGTTTGTCGGTCGTTTGCAGTTAACAGGTTTCGTTTAAACGGCTTACTACACTCTTTAGGTATAAAATATATCTTTTTATTCAAACTTCAAGATCAGTTTATCAGATAAGAAGCCGAGACTAAAATGATAATATAGAGACATGAAACTAAGGGTCTCCTTCCGGATGTGGGTGTTCAGTGTCAAGTCGGTAAACATGGCAATTGGTGGCTCCTCTGTGACCTCTTGTTGCTGTCTGTCAAGCTTTGAGATACATGCCTTTTTAACAATTGTCTTATAGTATTAGCCTTCAGTAATGCAATCAACATACTTTGCATACACTTTAGAAATTCACGTTAGTTATTGTATAGTTTATTAAGTCTAGTCGAATAAACTTTTGACTCAAAAATTTAAAATAAATTGTAATTTGGCCCTGAAACCAACCGATGCCAGTTAACCAAATACCCATAGCCACCTTTGGTGCTTGCCTATCACCGGGAGTAACACATGATTGAAATATCAGATAACCATTGATTGAAATATGCAGATAATCATCTGATGTTAGAAAATGATTGAAATTGAGGATAATGTCTTGATGTTAGTATTTTGGAAATATGAATGAGACAGATAAGAGTTGAGGTTGTGTTAGTATTGGTATGTAGTAGAATATGAATAGTATAGTAGTAGTAGTAGTAGTAGTGTAGTATAGTAGTAGTAGTAGTAGTAGTTAGTAGTAGTAGTAGTATAAGTAGTATAGTAGTAGAGTAGTAGTAGTAAGTAGTAGTAGTAGTAGTAGTAGTAGTAGTAGTAGTAGTAGTAGTAGTAGTAGTAGTAGTAGTAGTAGTAGTAGTAGTAGTAGTAGTAGT
Source organism: Berghia stephanieae (assembly GCF_034508935.2). Taxonomy (NCBI): domain Eukaryota; kingdom Metazoa; phylum Mollusca; class Gastropoda; order Nudibranchia; family Aeolidiidae; genus Berghia; species Berghia stephanieae. The sequence goes on along the minus strand of NC_088368.1, from coordinate 37,685,334 downwards.
AGTAGTAGTAGTAGTAGTAGTAGTAGTAGTAGTAGTATAGTAGTAGTAGTAGTAGTATTAGTAGTAGTAGTAGTAGTAGTATGTAGTAGTAGTAGTAGTAGTAGTAGTAGTAGTAGTAGTAGTAGTAGTAGTAGTAGTAGTAGTAGTATAGTAGTAGTATTAGTAGTAGTAGTAGTAGTAGTAGTAGTAGTAGTAGTAGTAGTAGTAGTAGTTATAGTAGTAGTATAGTAGTAGTAGATATATAATGTAGTATAGTAGTAGTAGTTTAGTAAGTAGTATATGTAGGTAGTAAGTATAGTAAGTAAGTAGTAGTAGACTAGTTAGTAGTAGTAGTAGTAGTGAGTAGTAGATAGTATAGTAGATCTGAGTAGTATAGTATGTTAAGTAGTATTATGTGATAGTAGTAAGTTATGTAGTGTAGTATAATAGTAAGTGTATAGTAGTAGTAGTAATATAGTATAGTATAGATAGTAGTAGTAGTTTAGTAGTAGATATAGTAGTAGTAGTAAGTAGTATAGGTAGTAGTATTAGTAGTATAGTAGTAGTAGTAGTAGTAGTAGTAGTAGTAGTAGTAGTAGTAGTAGTAGTGTAGTAGTAGTAGTAGTATTTAGTAGTAGTAGATAGTAGTAGTAGTAGTAGTAGTAGTAGTATATAGTAGTAGTAGTAGTAGTAGTATAGTAGTATAGTAGTAGTAGTAGTAGTAGTAGTAGTAGTAGTAGTAGTAGTAGTAGTAGTAGTAGTAGTAGTAGTAGTAGTAGTAGCGTATAGCTAAACATCCAAATTTATATCGTCAACCCAGCTTCTAAAGTCTAAACATATTTGGCTCATTGGAAATATCTAAACCGTTCTTTTTACTGTGGTCTATCTTATCTTTGACTTCTTTCACATTTCTTGCAGACAACTCAAATAGGTGATTGGCAGACGCCTCAAACATTCTGTAATCCTTACTTCTATAAAATCTAAAAGCGTTAAAAGATCCTATTGCAGTGGTGTACATTTTTT
>NC_088368.1:37666832-37679332 GCF_034508935.2 Berghia stephanieae | reverse complement strand
TCTGTTGTCTTCAGGCACTTTCCTTCTGAAGTCTTATGTTCAGACTTACTTATTTATTTATCTAAACTCGTTAAAGTTTAGAATAGATAAACCCTCTGCACATTATTATATAAAGCAGAGATTGAAAGAGTCTTGTCATATTGTATAACAGCTTGGGAAAGCAATTGCTTATCAGTGGAAAGGAACAAAATAGATTCAAGAATTGAAAAATCCATTAAATGCTTTATAAATGATGTTGACAATGTAGATATTTTAATTGAGAAATCCTCGTATAAGTAAAATTTAGAAAAAGGTTATATTAAATGACCAGCATCCACGAAGACTATCAGATTATGTCAGGAAGGAGTGGTCGCCCTTTCTCTCCCCCTCGTGGATCTTTACCTTGCAGTGGTGAGGGGGCTTGAACCACACGAGAGGGCAAAGGTGTAAATCCCGGTCGACCGTCACAAGACCATCCCGGGTATCGAGCCAACGAGCCACATGATCTGCTCGCCCCGGTGTGTGACTAAATTTGATCCAACCCGGTGCCCGAATAGCAGCCCTGTCCCGGGCGCCACACTATTATCTTCATGTCGAGTCCCAATCAGTCCCGTCAATGGCGAAGCGGTCTGCCGCCTAGCCAAATAATACCGCGTTCGTGTCGCCAGGGTCGTCGGCACGTCCGAGAAAAAAACAAACGTCCCATGCATCAATTGATTCGCGGCCTGCCAATCGGAAAATGCGACTGCTGGGATGGCGAACTGACGCACATATTGTCCCTGAACGTCGAGAGCCAGAGTATGGCAAAAAATGAGCTTTTATCAAAGCTATTGGCCGCCCATAGCGTAGACATCCTCCTGTTACAGGAGACCCACCTTTACTCAGGCGCGCAATCTTCCCGATTCCAGATCCCAGGCTATACGGTGGTCCAACGGGAGGACACTTCGAGGCTCAAAGGAGGGGTTAACATTTACGCTAAAGAGCCATCGAAGGTCATTGAGAGCGTCACGGACAGCAATGGGGTGAACCGAATTTCCGTGGAAGTAGGTGGTCTGTGTTTGCATAATATCTACAAACCACCTAGAGCGACTTGGACTACACCACCGGTACCGGTGGTCAGCCATCCTTCCATCTGTCTGGGAGACTGTAATAGCCACCATCACGAATGGGGCTACCGAGACTGCAACGAGGCAGGAAGACAACTCCGCTCATGGATGGACTGTAATGATCTACACCTAGTGTACGATCCTACAGCCAAGGGTACCTTCCGGGGGCCGGTTCTTGTCACAGCTGGGGTTACAATACCGAGGGTGCAGTCTCTCCCACTTTGCAGATGGAACTTCAGGAAGGCTGACTGGGAGGAATTCAGTTCCTATATCGAGCAGGTCTGCCCTGCCATTCCTCCCAAGTCCAAGAATATAACCAGATTCAGCAGGCTACTGGTTAAGAGCGCTCAACGCTCTATTCCACGGGGCAAACGGAAATTCTACACCCCTTGCTGGACAGCAGAGTCGGAAGAGCTGTACCGAGAGTACCAGCAGACCCAGTCCCTGGACGCAACCGATAGACTACTTCAGTCTCTGGCAGAGGGAAGGAAGCAACGGTGGCAGGAGACCGTGGAAAGTCTCGACTTTACACACTCCAGCCGCCACGCTTGGCGTTTGATAAAGAAATTGGACCCAGATCGGAATTACGAGAAGGCTGCACCGGAGTGTGAGGCAGACACAATTGCCAAGAACATTAAGAACGGTAGTAAACGGGTCCCTAATCAGGCTTTTGAGCGCGGTGTCCGCAAGGCGTACCGTACGATTTTGGACTCGCTACCTGCGGAGGAGTCGGACTGGACGGCCCCGTTCAGTCCCCGAGAAGTGGGTGCAGCCATTAGCGAAGTGAAGAACGGCAAAGCAGCAGGGATAGATGGTGTATATCCCGATATGGTGACGCATCTGGGCCCCAAGGCACGGGCCTGGCTAGCATAGGCAATGTCCGACGTCCTTGCAAAAGGAAAGCTTCCACAAGTGTGGAAGCATGCGAAGATAGTTGCCATCCTGAAGCCAGGGAAACCAACGAAGGAGGCAGACAGTTACAGACCCATATCGCTGCTGAGCTGTCTTTACAAATTGTTGGAGCGTGTTCTATTAAACCGATGGGGGCCGGTCCTAGACGCTGCCCTGCCACCCGAGCAGGCAGGCTTCAGGGAAGGGAGGTGCACCACGGAGCAGGACATTGCCCTTACAGAGCATATTGAGCACGGGTTCGAGAGAAAACAGCAAACAGGTGCTGTGTTTATAGACCTATCAGCGGCGTACGATACGGTCTGGTGCGAAGGGTTGATGCTCAAACTTGCAAAAATCATAAGGTGCAAAAAGACCTTGAAGTTGTTCTCTTCGATCTTAGGGGAAAGGCAATTCCACGTCGCGCTGGGAGACGGCACGAGCAAAGTAAGGAAACTGAAGAATGGGGTCCCTCAGGGGTCGGTACTTGCGCCAATGTTGTTTAACGTTTACGTTAGCGATATGCCGAACACTTCCTCCCTGAGGCTGGGATACGCGGACGACTGGGCACTCGTTACTCAGAGTAAAGTGTGGACCCGTCTCGAGAGCGTACTCAGCGAGGACGTCACCAGACTCAAATCCTACTTTGACAAGTGGTACCTGAAGATGAACACTTCAAAAACCGTGGCCACTGCATTTCACTTATGCAGTGGTTGGCACACCCGCAAACTGAATGTCCTAGCCGGGGACCAGCCACTCCCATATGAGCCGCATCCAAAGTGTTTAAGTGTGACGTTGGATCGCAGCCTTACCTATCGGGTGCATCTCGAAGGGGTTGCCCGGAAGATAGAGAAGCGGAATAGTCTTCTGAGGAAGCTTTCGGGATCGACTTGGGGCGCTAGCCAAGCGCTCCTGAGAACGTCCGCCTTGGCACTATGCTATTCTACCGCGGAGTATTGCGCTCCAGTGTTGGGTAGAAGCAGAAACGTTGTGAAGGTGGATGTAAAACTTCGCAAGTCGATGCACATAGTTTCAGGAACGCTAGCAACAACCCCTAGAGAATGGGGCCCAATAATGGCAGCGATCCAGCCCCCCGATGTCCGGAGGGAGACGATTACGGGAAACTGGCTGAGTAAGATCAAAGAGAGAGGGAATGGGGATACCCCTCTCATGCGCAGAATGGACGGTGCCCCCGTTTCGAGCCGAAATAAGTCCCGGCAACCCTTGTACGCAGAATCCCTGACTACGGACAGAGCTGCACATACGAGATGGAAGTCGGTTTGGACGAATTCAATCCCTCGTGGGGCGGGGACCTACACTCCTCTAAGCTTGGTGAGAAGTTGCCAGGCTTTGATACCAGTAAGAGGAGACACTGGGTAGCTGCGAATCGGCTTCGGTCGAGGAGCTGCCTAACGGCAAGTGCGTTACATCGGTGGGGTCTAACTACCTGTCCAATATGTCCACGCTGTGGGCAAGAACCCGAGACGGCAGGCATCTAGTCGAAAGGTGTGTTGTGACGATGCTACCCGGGCGGTTCGCGACGGTGCACGAATGCGGACCGGACTTTGCTGATTGGGTCGATCGTCATAACATAGTAGTGTGAACCATAAGAGGCTGCTGCTGCCCTTTCTCTATTACAACTAAAAAAATCTTTTCTGCCGTCTTCTATTTGGCTTTTTAATAGCAAGCAATAATCATTTTATCCAAATAATGTATATATTAATTAATTAATTTCATGTTTTGTAATCTTTTCAATTTTCAATTTACGGTGATAATTTTAACTATTTTACAGTGTTGAAATTATTCATATATAAACACAAATCTGGCTATGAAACCGCTCCTTATTTATCGATACATCATTTTTTTCATTATCTACTTATGACACGTCCTTTTTGGGATGCAATAAAGTATTATTATTATTATTATTATTATTATTATTATTATTTATTATTATTATTATATTATATTATTATTATTATATTATTATTATTATTATTATTATTATTATTATTATTATTATTATTATTATTATTATTATTATTATCATTATTATTATTATCATCATATTATTATTATTATTATTATTATTATTATTATTATTATTATTATTATTATTATTATTATTATTATTATTATTATTATTATTATTATTATTATTATTATTATTATTATTATTATTATTATTTATTATTATTATTATTATTATTATTATTATTATTATTATTATTATTATATTATTATTATTATTATTATTATTATTATTATTATTTTAATATTATTATTATTATATTTATTATTATTTTTATTATATTATTATATTTTATTATTATATTATTATTATTATTATTATTATTATTATTATTATTATTATTATTATTATTATTATTATTATTATTATTATTATTATTATTATTATTATTATTATTATTATTATTATTATTATATTATTATTATTATATTATTATTATTATATTATTATTATTATTATTATTATTATTATTTTATTATTATTATTATTATTATTATCATCATCATCATCATTACACACATCCAAGGATCTCCGCCTTACTGCATTCATTCAATTTGTCAACATTCAATTGTTATTTTATTAAAAACCATATTTGGTCGAAGATGTTTAACTATCAATATCTTATTAATATTTTCCAGGAACAACAATGAAAACTCTGACCTTCACCTTGATTCTTCTATCTTTGTCCGGCAAGATCCAGTCCTATGGCTATGGCTACGAGTATTTCACCAACATTCATGCATATATTATTTGATAAACTTGTGTGACAAGACACTGACCTCCCATTGTGAGCAGGGAGGTCCTTACTGTGTCTTCTATCCCCCTATATCTGTTTTCCAACTTGTTTTCTGTCTTTGTCTTTTGATGAGATTACTTGGTTTTGTCCTTGCCCTGGGCGGATGCCCTAGCTGCGAGGGAAACAGTCAGATGAATAGTTAGAGATTTTTGGAGATTCTATTTTTTTCCTTATAAATCATTTCTCTGTTATGCATTGCATTATGTTTTATTTACATAATATTATATATGATATTTAAACATTTGAGTTTGTCCCTCTTTGTTGGGACCTGTGCTTGTATCAGGATGAGACTTTTTACGTGATTTCAAACTAAGTACTTTGATAGTGTGCTCTTGGAATCTACATCTGTACCCTATTTGAACCAATTCCGTTTTAGTAGGGTCTCCGAGGCCATTGGTGCTTCGGATCCGTATAAAAGCTTAACTTTCTTTATAGGCCAAATAAGCAGAGTAGAAATAACATTTTGTCCGATTGGAACTTGGATCTGACCTTTCGGGGGTCAAATTGAAGTCAAACAAAGTGAAATTATGGTTAAATTCTAAACTCCTATAATATCAAGAATTTGATAACTTGCAAATAACCAAAAATTTAAATGGATCCTAATATATCACCTGAGAAAAAATAATTAAATTCATACATCACTTCAAGGAGTTATTTATGTCTTCTTTCTAAAAAGAGCACTATTTTCCGGAATATCACTTAAACTGTTAAGAAAATAATAATAATAATAATAATAATAATAATAATAATAATAATAATAATAATAATAATAATAATAATAATAATAATAATAATAATAATATAAAATGTACATTTATATAGCGCTTATGCCGAAGCTTCGAATTGCTTCACATTACATATATACACATACACACACATAAATGCACACACTTAACTGAATGTATACACGAGTGAACACACACACACACACACACACACACACACACATACATACACACAAATGCACGAAAGTAGGCGCTTTGCAATAATTCTTGGCATAATCTAATTTAAATACTTCCCAAAGAGATAGGTTTTTTGTTTAATTTTGAATTTATCAATGCTGCTTTCAAGAATGACTGACAGTGGGAGTGAATTCCAAGTGATAGGGCCTACTTTACTGAATGATCTCTCGCCAAAACGTTTAAGATTAGTTTTTGGAATTTGAAAGAGATACAATTTTGAGGACCTGAGATTTTGAGTGGGGTTGGAGGGGACAATCAAGTCTTGAATTTAAGCAGGGCTTCGTGAATTGATGGCATCAAAACAAAGTAGAGCAATTTTGTATTCAATACAAGCTTTAATTGGTAGCCAGTGCAATTCCCTCAACATCGAGTCACTGCGACCAATACCTAGGACAAGCCTTGCTGCTCTATTCTGAACTTTTGTAGTTTTTCCATTTCTATGTCAGGCAGACCAACACGTAGCGAGTTACAGTAATCAAGGCGTGAAGGTATCAGTGCACAAACGACCGTCTTCAGCAAATGGAGAGGAATGTATTGTTTCATTCGATAGATTCTCTTTAATTCAAAATTCATGGTTTTGATCATCTGGTTTATTTGATGTTCCATGCTGAAACAGTCGTCGAGCACAACGCCATGGTTATTCGCATTGGATGATATAATGATGTGACAATCACCAACAAGTACTGATGGTAATATTGTCTTTTTAATATTTGACGGAGTGTTGCAAAGCATGATCTCCGTTTTGTAATGATTAAGTTGTAATTTATGGTCCTGCATCCAATGCCAAATAGACGAGCAGCATTGCTCAATATCAGATAAAGCTGTATTTATACCCGATGGCACAGCGGATTTGTACAATTACGTATCGTCGGCATACATATGGTAATTCACACCATGTGCAGAAATGACTATTATAACTTGTAAAGAATACTGTTATAGTTCAAACCGAGAATAACATTATTTCCAAATTGTAAAATAAATCGGATCATAGTTAATGGAGTTATCGCCCATTGAGTTCTGTCACTAAAAATAGAACTCAAAAACGTAAAAGGAAGTCTATAGCACTCTAAGATGTCTATTGTTATGTGTCTATAGGCTCTATACAAAAAAATCTTAGCTCTTTATAAAACTTTATATGAGTTATCGCCCTTTCTTCCCATTGGAAAGAAAACCAAAAAAAGTGTGTATTTGTGAAACATCTAGAAAAGTGTTGATAAAACAATACATTTCAAGAAAAATTATGAGCAACTGAGTAAGTTAAAAATGATTTGTAGTACACAACTAAATCAGATGATACTCAATGAAGTTATCGCCCATTAAAGCTTGTAATTAATTATAATACTCGTAGACTGTTTGGGAAATCAATACCAGCCAAATAACAAAATTTGTTGTTGATGAACCGGAATACAAAAGTCTTAGGTATCTTGTCTCAGTTCAAAAGAGTCATTGTACTTTTTTCAGATTTTTACTGCAGCAAGTTTCTTGTAAAATGCCTCGAAGACCGTTAACAAAACAAAATATTAGTAGACAATAAATGGAAGCTACAAAAGAGATTAACATGATTTGTAAATTAAGGCTTATCAATCGAACTTCTCGTTCCTACTCAAGCCTTCCTTTTAATTTGTAAGGGAATTCATGACCCAGACTAACATTCTGTGAGATATCTTCGCCTTTTTGATTTTCTGGAGAAGTCTTTTGAATTATATTTATTTGTCAAATGCCTTAACAATATCTACCAATATTACAATTGTTTCTTTGTTTCTTGAATGCCGTCAAATTTATTCGTTGTGAAATATATGTTATCTAGTACTAGACTTCGATCTGAGCTTTTTAATGACATACTCCATCTATTCGGGGGAGATTGTATGTGCATGGTATCCAATATAGCAAAAGTTTCTAAACAGAATAATCATTAAAAAATCCTAAATATATTAAACAAAATATAATTTAAAATTAGATTTTCATTTTGAAAACAATTTATCTTTTTTATGAACCAGACTTAACAGAAACCATGAAATTATTGGGTGGTAACATTGATTTAAAAAGAAAAAATGTACAATTAGGGAAAGAAATGGCCAAGATTTTAAATCTCGTATTAGAGAAGTGTTTAATTTGCATATTGACATTTACAAAACAGTCTGTAGTTCAATGTTGCCTTCGTGCATTGGCATTGGAAAGCAGAGCATCCGATTAATATGGAAACAGCTTTGGCTTTAAGCAGCGTGGTTAAAACATGAATCAGTCTATCATTATCGTCCTTCCATTCGCATTATTTTGAGTTGGTAAGACATCGACCTTTCAAAGTGCTGACACAAAACATCACCTGTTGGAAGGATTTTGTCAACGTCTCCCGTTTTGTGGATGAAAAGGTTCATCCTTACAAGATTAATATTTTGTTCAATGCCTTCACCTTTGTATATTTGGCAGTAGTTGACATATAACTAATCACATAGAGACTTTGAGATATCTGTAATGGACCATTCATGATATTTGGCAATTCATGAATAACCGGAGACAGGGAGGCTATGGTAAGGCTGTTATAACGTGAACCTCAATCCAGCTCACCTCCTTCTCCTGTGCGGGGTGGTCGTAGATGAGGTATGAGAGATGACAACAGTAAGGGTCATCCATCAATATATGTCGTCAGATTTCCTCATTAGTTGTAGGATGTCCATCCTTATCCATTCCTTTACATTATCCACCCAGCACCTTGTTTGCCGTACACTCCTTCTGCCACCCTCCAAAGTCCATTGCATCATGGTTTTTGCCAATGTCTCATGGCGACAAACATGACTAAACCAAGACACTTAACGACATGAACGCTTCCCTCTAAACTTAAACGCAGATGTGATGACAGAACCCGTCAATGCATGAAACAATATAGAAATGTTCAAGTCTCTTGGCCAATATTTTGGCAATGCTGTTCAGATTAATTACTTCCTTGGAATTTCAAAAATATTTAATGCAAATATTAGCTGCAGGATTTGCTGCAATGATATAATGATGATTGGCTATGAAGATGACAATAACATCAATATTTCGGGGTCTGTTAAAGTCTGAATGATTGTGTTTGAGGGCCTTGCAAAATATGGGGGGGGGGGAGTCTCCTTCTTCGTGGTTGCATTGTCCCACAGAATTACAAAGATTAAAAATGATGACATTATACAGTGCTTATTCCTCTTTGCCTGTTTCCATCACAAACATACAAGACAGGTATTTGAAGATATTTTTTGTCTGCATTCATCAAAAAATTTTTTGCCAGGCCCTTGAAATTTTGACCAAATCAATCACACCTTGCCGACTGCTACGACATTGTTTTTCTTTTCCTGCTTTCTTTTAGAGACAGGGGAATATAACCGTCTCAACCAGCATCTACTCTAGTTGCTAGATTCAGTCATGTAAGATTCTTGATAAAGCACTTTTCCTCAAAAAATTTGTCAAATATATTTTCCTTTGTTATTTTTTTTCTGTTACACTATAAAGTAAAAAGAAATGAAATTGGAGACACTGACTCTAATCCACCACCCATAAGGAGATCCGACTATGTGTATCCATTGGGCATTCCTCAAGATGATAAAAAAGGTGGAAATGTTGATGATACATACCTAAATATTCTTTTAGATCACCGCTCAGGTTTATCCAAAATGTAAGACGTTTTCCCAAAGACACTCTGCTTGTTGCATAAAATGTTCTACTTTTCAGTTACATTGGGGTCTTTTTTAAACCATTTTTTCGTGATATGGCTGTTCTCAATGAGCCATTACTCGATCTGTAGTATTAATCTTCAAATAATTAGTTTTACTTATTACTTTACACGCATGTCATTGACACCCATATAAGCAAATTTTATTCTTTGATTAAATAAGGCGTGATACGCTAGGTATTCTTTGACAAAGGAATATTAATGCTCACATATAAATCAAATCAAGGGCAATAGTTCAAACAAATTGAAAGAAATTTCCCCAGAACTGTGTCTGTGAATCGGTCAACAAAAAATAGTTTTCTTTTCTTTTTCGAAAATGTTTAAAATTACCAAAAGTGTAGTAGTAATTAAATGTTAAATGTAGCTGTCCTTGAACTTGAGTGACCTCTGGATGAAATTCCAATCCGTTTCAAATTTTTTATCAATGTCTCGACAAAGCTTCAAGGGTGTTTTCCACCGTGTAATTATGCAGGGTGTTACAGAAGGTTGGAACAAATAAGAAAAAAAGTTTACGGAGAAACAGACAGCACAGCTAAGCACATGATGTTAGCGAAAATAAAGAATAATAATTCAAGATTTATTTGACACGTTTCAGAGTTGAACGATGTTTAAAATACACTCATCTGTTTTGGGACTTCAATGTGTCCACCATTTTGTGTGATTTCAATGTGTCCAGCATTTTGTGTGATTTCAATGTGTCCACCATTTTGTGTGATTTCAATGTGTCCACCATTTTGTGTGATTTCAATGTGTCCACCATTTTGTGTGATTTCAATGTGTCCACCATTTTGTGTGATTTCAATGTGTCCACCATTTTGTGTGATCACTGCTTTGATGCATCACTCAAGTTCTCACCAATTGCTTTGGAGCATTTCTTTGACTACTGATTAAACTGCCATGAATAAACAAAAAATAATCAACTTGAACGATTTCTTTATGAACTGAAACAAATTTCAAAATGAAATCTTCATTAGTATCAGAATAAATACGATTTGTTATAATATGTTCCAGACGTCCGGGGCAGCCTGTATTTTCATGTTGGTGTTTTCAAAAACTCAAAAGTTCCAAATAAGGAACTGAAAGACATCTCATTTTAAAAAGATTTAGAGATATTATGCGCTATATAAAAGTAAAAGGAAAATCTAATAGTTAATGATAAAAACAATCGTTGTTTTTATTGTGACATTTAATGCGTTAAGTGCAAAACTAACGACAGACTTATTAGACCTTCCAGGTCATAGAAGTTGCAAAAAGATAAAAAGCAATGAAACGCTAAATAGGCCCACGTGTAATAATTCGGAGCCATTTTGTGGTACAGTGTGATATATCTAGATGTCATGAGATATACAGGCCCCCACAGCTATTGACTCAAAAACAGGTGTCACTTGTGACGTTGGGGCTTTCTAATGTATCGTCAAGAATTATATTGTTGAAATTGAGTGTTCGAGGATGTTTTCAACTGGGCGATGCTGTTTGGAGATCTCCCACGCCTAGGGGGTTTCGGCCTGGCTGGCAAAGGCAATGTCTGGCGTCCTTGCAAAAGGAAAGCTCCCACAAATGTGGAAGCACGCAAAGATAGTTGCCATCCTGAAGCCCAGGAAACCAGCGAGGAGGCCGACAGTTACAGACCCATATATCTACTGTGCTGTCTTTACAAATTGTTGGAACGGATTATTAAACTAATTAAGCCACGAGTAAAATTAGGAAATTGAAGAATGGGGTCCCTCAGGGTTTGGTACTAGCGCCAATGTTGTTTAACGTTTACATTAGCGACATGCCAAACACTTCCTCCCTGAGACTGAGATACGCGGTCGACTGGGCACTCGTTACTCAAAGTAAAGTATGGACCCGTCTCGAGATAGTACTTAGCGAGGACGTCACCAGACTCAAATCCTACTTCGACAAGTGGTACCTGATGAACACTTCAAAAATCCGTGGCCACTGCATTCCACCTATGCAGTGACTGGCACACCCGTAAACTCAACATCCTCATTGGTCCCAGCCATTCCCATGTGAGCCGCATCCAGAATATTTAGGGGTGACGCTGGACCGCAGCCTTACCTATCGACTGCATCTCGAAGGAGTTGCCTGGAAGATAGAGAAAAACGCAACTGCCTTCTGAGGAAGCTGGCGGGACCAACTTGGGGCGCTAATAAACGCCCCTGAGGACGTCCGCCATGGCACTATACTTTTCCATCGCGGAGTATTGCGCTCCAATGTGGGGTAGAAGCAGGAACTTTGAGACGGTAGATAAGATCAAAGAGAGAGGGAATGGGGATACCCCTCTGAAACGCATTATGGAAAGAAAAGGACACTAGTTAAATCTATGTTTGGTGCCTTTAATCGGTCAACAGAAATACACTTTTTTCGCCCACCATTGTTGACAATTAAGATTTATCCCCTTAACTGCCGAAATCTTGAAAACCTCATATTGTAAAATTTGGCCAGAAAACTCGTCTTTCAAATATCGAACAATTAAAATTACCCTCATTATGGCAAAAACTCTCAAACCTAGGACTTCGGGAAGTTTTTGTTTATTCTTCTTACCATCGCCACTATTACATCACAGTATCTCATTCTTCTGTCGTGTTTCATTTATCCTTTTTTGTTGATAAAGGGGAAACCCGAAACGTCCACAGTATATATCTTCGTCCAATAAATTGAAGCTAACAGTTCAATATTTATCGTTATTTATTCCTTCGAGCTTCAATCTCATTATGTAACTAAGTATGATTGCTATATTTTTGTTTCATTCCATTTATTTATTTACTTTATGAATGTACAACACCCAGAGCCTCTTGAAATGGGCGGGAGTAAGGCGCTATATAAATGTAATTTATTATTATCACATGCTTTCACTTTTTTTTCTTTCTTAAATGTAATTCATCTTTCACTTTCAGTAAATACAACCCGGATGATATGCTCAAAGAAAGTGGATACATGTGCGTTCAGTTTTCACAGCCCTGCCTTCCAGCAAATTTCCTCCCGAAGAGATTCCCATTTTTTAAATGTTGCGACAACTATAATTGCATGTGAG
>NC_088368.1:37641832-37661832 GCF_034508935.2 Berghia stephanieae | reverse complement strand
TCCTACCACAAGACCACATAACTCATTGGGATAATTCCTCATGATATAAAACCGTTTTGAGACAATGGGACACATGTTGTCTTTATTGTTAATCTACCAAAGAAACATTTTAAAACTATCGATGATCGCTCTTTCGAATTTGTTGGCCCAAAAGTCTGGAACACTCTGCCCAGGCGGGTCAGAGAAAAGCAAACAATGGAAACATTCAAAGCGCATTTTAAAACATTTGTATTCTAAAATACTTTTAGTCATAGGTCTTATTTTATAATCATGTAATCTGTGTCACGCTATATATCCTGTGTTTTATAACTGTATTATTATTCAATGAATTGAAGTTTTATTGTAAGGCGCTTTGAGATGCAATTAACCAGTAGATTTTTGACCAATCAATGCGGCCACAAAATAAGGGAACATTTTCTGATGCATTGCAACCGCAACATCTGCACGTTTTGCAAAATTTTGACAAATTCTTTGCCCTGTCCGAATTGTTCAACGATGAAAATATCACATGGATGATCAAGACGCAGATGAAGTTCATCCATAACAAGAGCAAGCTATTCTTCATTGGAACGGACCTTTTCCAAAGCCAAACACCTATGGCCACATCTGTAAGTGTATTGTACTGGTAGTAGTATATTATTTATTTGTTTTGTTTTTCTTTCTAGTCAGGCAGTGATAAATGTGCCATATGACCAGTGACAGTAAGTAAGCCTATATGAAGCTCAGTTTGTTTTTTTTTTTTTTTGTTTTTTTGTTTTTTTTTTGTGGGGGGGGGGGGGGTTCAGTATATTAATTATTAACATAATAAAAAAATATGTTTTTGTTTTTATTAAAAACTTGTAGGCAATTTGGATATCAACTGAGGAAATCTATCGTTTGGTAAACGAGATATCACTTTAAATAGGTACATACTTTTTAAAATAAAAATATGACCAAAAATTTGTTTTGATGAAAAGTTCACAGTGATGCACCAGTTAAGTTACCGAACCGTTAAGTCAGTGATTTCACGGCGGGTAATCTTAATCTTGGGTATCCTTGGCAACACATCACTGTGAATTTTTCATCAAAGTAAGTTTATTGGTTATATTTTTATTTTATAAAGTATGTAGATATGTAATAACATTTTAAAAAGTGATTCTCAAATATAATGAGTGATGATTTATTTTTTATTGGGAGGAGGGGGGGGAGTACTCCAACCCTTGTTCATCGGGGGAAACCCCCAAGCCCTCCCCTCCACCAACCCCCATTTTATTTTGTCCGGGGAAATCCCCGACCCCCCCCCCCCCCACAACCCTAACTAAAAATATTATAACCTGATGAAACACAATTTTTGCCATCACTTGCAGTATCGAAACTGATGGGAAACACATTAAATAATAATGGCCTCGGCCCAGTCGTAAACGGCAACCGACTCAGCAAATTGTTTTTGAAAGAAATATCACACCACTTATTGCTGGGTGGGGTTCCCAACTTCCCATAGTCCTTGTGTTGGAATGAGATTACTTAACTTTGTCTTGACCCTGGCCGGAGTCCTTGACTGCGAGGGAAACAGTCGAATGTATAGTTATAATTTTGGGAGATGATATTTTTTTTTAATTTTGTAAATCATCTCTCTGTTTTATGTACTGTTATTTTTAAATTTTTTAACATATGACTTGAAATCATTTGAGTATATTCCTTTTAGTGGGATCGTGTTCTGATGTCTTGGTGAGACTTTTAGGTGATCTCAAACTTAGTACACTGATATAGTGTGCTCTTGGAATCTACAACTGTTCCCTATTTGAGCCATATCCCTTGTGTCTTACTTTTTTCCTCAAGTCCTTTTAATTGTACATCTAGAATGTTTTTATTATCCCATTTTCTTCATTTTTAGTAATAGTAATAAGTCTTTATTGTCCACAAAACGGAAAATCTTTAGTGGTTTACACTGCTCGAACAAATAAAATAAACATTAATAGAAATGTGTGGAGTTACTAAGTTACTACAAACTACAGTCCAGCGCGGATTCCTCGAACTCCTCGAGACATGCAAAAAACGTTCGAGAAAACCGTACATTGCAATGACGTTTGATGGGGAAGGGGGTGGCAGTGTGGCTCAGTGGTATGGTCTTTGCTTCGTAGCAGAAATATACATAGTGCGATTACCACCAAGGCGCTGAAATGACCTAAATGTGTTTAGGAAACCATTTGCTTTAACATGCGCAAAGGGAATCGTTCAATATTCCAGATATCTAGAAGACACTGATATGAACCATTTACGTTTTTGTGAGAATCAATGCGACTTACTTATTTCTCTACAGATTCTCAACTGTTCTCGAATGAATAAATTTTAGGACTTTTGAATGATTATTTTCTATAAAAGCCATGCGTAATGTGAGCCCTAAAATAGTGCACTGTCTTGCATACAATCTGTTATAGTAATATTGT
Organism: Berghia stephanieae; assembly: GCF_034508935.2. Taxonomy (NCBI): domain Eukaryota; kingdom Metazoa; phylum Mollusca; class Gastropoda; order Nudibranchia; family Aeolidiidae; genus Berghia; species Berghia stephanieae. Next base: position 37,659,406 of record NC_088368.1, on the reverse strand, counting down.
CTCTGAAAAAGGAACAACGTATTCCTGAAATACATACCTAATGTAATTGTTTGGTGACAGCCTGTCATATGTTTTCACCATAAATGTCTTTTTGCCACCCATGATCCCGTTCTAAACTATCACAGAACGACATTCACCTTCTCTGGCCTGTATGATAATTTCTTGCTGAAACGTTCACCGTTTTATGTGTAAAATGTTTCCTGTTTCAGCAAAATCAATCTTGAGTTTTGACTTGTCAGGAACAACACATTTGTTCATTGTTACTGGGATCACATAAGATGATGTACCCACTTGGAACGGTCCATTCTGTACGATTTGGTCATTAAAGGTCTTTGAGTTGCTGGCCGTGATCTTATTTCAACAGATAGCTACCGGCCTCTAATGATGAACACACCACTGTTAGTCTCTCTAGCTGTTAAAACAATTGATTAAAAGGACATACATGTATTTGCTGCTTTTACATAATACTAAGATCTTCTATGGTTGTCTTCTTTGGAGGCCCCGTTCTTTGTATGCTTGTGCTCGCTCTATTTCATTGTACTTCTAGATTCCTTTCGAGAAATATCAAACCGACATATTCTATGAGGTTATTGAATTTGCAAATTGGTTTAACAATATCATTATCAAAGTGCCTCCAATTGACTATGGTATTGCTTCGTATAAATTTCTTACCAGCAAATAATTTCGCAAAATCGAAATTTTGGTGTTATTAATTCTAAGCAATGTGTCATTGAATGGAATGCAAAGATAGGAAAACAATTACATTCACTGACTAGGCCATTTATTAACCTTTCAAATGATAAAAAACACTCATAATTATTGGATTGTGTCAACAGACATAAAAGGCACACGTGTGAGCTTACTTTTGGACATTAGTATATAAGTAAACAAAATCGAAAAGAAATGATTGAGTGAAACAGAAGATGCAATACCGGTCCATGAATCCAGACCCTTAAATCTTGGAATTCAATTTTTATGAGCTTTTCTCATAATTATATTTATTTGTTGTAGATTTGGATCACAAAAGAGATCAAGAAGATTTTACTTTGAACATTCTTTCTAAATCTTTAACCAACTTTCAACACAGGCAGGCATCTATAACAAAAAGAGAAAAACAAAACGTTAGATGTATGTACAAGACACAAAATATAAACAAAATCACTACAATCTCCTTGGCTTTAAATTCAAACCAACAGTATCATTATTTTGGTCCACTTTTTAAATTATAACTTCTTGTTCTAATGAAGGGAGTCTTGGCAGGTTTGATGACCGGTTCAGACAGAAAATAAGTTTCTGGCAAAGATGCAGAATCGGGTGTATTGTCAGACACAAGGTTGGTAGCATCGGGTGTTTGATCTGGAACAGTGACGACATTGGGCTCTACGGTCAACTTTGTCTGATTATCAGGGGCCAGATCAGAAGCTTTGACACCGCCCGGTGTACCAACTGGCGTGGGTTCAATCTGCCTTTCATTTCCAACGGGAGCTAGATGCCGTAAGGAAACAGTTGATTCTCTGCCATCTAGTAAACGGACATGAGCGTATTGTGAGTTTGCTTCGATAGTTCAACTTCATCCACAATTGGGTCATACTTTGATGTTCTTATTTGACATCTGAGGTAAATAGGCCACGGCGATAGAGGCCATGAGGGCAAGGAGCTGCCATTAGTAGAGCCCCGAGTATACTGGAACATGCGTTCAGGCAGTGTAGCATTTGTTTCAGAGTAGAGAAGCGAATGAACAAAGTGCAGTTCCCATTGGTTGATAGACAGTCCTTTGCATTTGAGAGAGAGGTTTTCCATATTGTATTGTTGAGTCGTTCCACTGGCCCATTCGCTCTAGGGTTATATGGAGGTGATCCGCTAGTTCCTATTCCTTTTTCGTGGAGAAATGACTCCAATACCTCTAACATAAATTAAAGACCTCTATCAGAATGTATATAGTGAGTCATGCCAAATATTGAAAACATTTGGTTCAGGCAGTTAATTACAGTGGGTGTAGTCATTCGGCACATGGGAAGGCAAACGGGAACTCGGAATATTCATCAATCAGTGGCAATAAATATCTATTCCTGGTACAGGTAGGGTGTGTCCCCTTAAAGTCAATACTAAGCCCTTCCATTGGCTGGGTAGATTTGATGAGGTTGGGCGTTTGTTTTGGTTTATATAATCTAGGTTAGATTTCAGAACGGACATGCAGATGTTATTTTATTTACTTCCTCAACACTATAGGGTAAGTTATTTGATCGTACAAAGTGAATCATCCTAGTCATTCACATTCATAAGAAGCAACACTGCATGTGGCTCGAGAAAGTGCGTCAGCAGTATGGTTTTCAGGCCCGGGACCGTAGATTACATCGTAGTTGTAACAAGACAATTTTCCATCTTTTAATTTTGTCATTTTCAACTTTTTCTTTTTGCTTCGAATCGTAGATGAAAGCCACAGACCTTTGATTGGTTGCAAGTTTGAAGTGAGTATTGATTAGGAAGTGACGCCACTTTCTGATTGCTTCCACAATTGCGTAAGCCTCTTTTCAGACAGAGACCCTCCTGAATGAGAGTAGCTGATATAGCTATGTCTGATGCATCGGACTCTACAGTAAGAGGAAGCTGAGGATCTACACTTACCAGGACCGCCATCTCAAATTCTTTCTTGAGATTGTCAAAGGTGCTTCAGGTGGAAGTGGGAATGTAGTGTTATTATTCAGTAAATGAATCTTATCAGAGAAGTGGAATATCCAGGGAGAATAGTAAGCGAAAATGCCATAGGCCCTTTTCTGAGCTTTCGGTGATGTAGGAGGCTCTTTTTGGCAAAGTGTTAGTCTCGAGGGATCAGGATGTATTTCCCCATTTGAATCCTGTAGCCAGTAACATCAATGAGTTCAACACCTATAACATTCTTGGATTCATTGAAAGTCCGTGTTTTAAGCAACTTCTTTGAAGCGTTTTACATTAGAATTATGTTCACTCCAGTCATCTCCACACATAGTCACGTTGTCCAAGTAAGCAAAGGAAGCATGTTGTCGATCGTTCTTTGGAATGCAAAAACACCGTTAGTCACACCTAAGAGGATTCTTTTGAAGTGATATAGGTTTCCAAACGCCTCGAAAGCAGTATATTCCTTGTCATTTTTTTAAATAGGTAAGCGCTTTTCAGGTCAAAGGCACTGCAATACCTATACTTAGAGATAGACGTTGTCATCTTATCTAGTCTTGGCAAGGGGTATGCATCAAGTAGAGTATAGTTATTGATAGTTTGACTACAGTCAATGACTAGTCTCTTTTTGTGTCTTTCTCCACTCGTAACCAACATTTGAGCCCTCCGTGGCGATGATGAAGGCTCGATGATACCCTCCTTGAGGAGCTTCTGCACTTCTGACTCTATGAAACGTTCGTCCAACTCGGAATGGCGGCGTGACTTACTAGCGATATGTCTAAAGTCTTCGATTAGGTTCTCAAACAGAGTAGGAGCTTCCACATTGGCTGCCACTACTTCAAGGATTTTGAGTGGGTTTTGAGATCCATCGAACAGGAAGCAGACTTCAGAGTGCTTGCCTAAAAAATCATGACCTAAGATAACGTCAGCGCAAAGATCAGACAGGAGTGAAAGCTTTTGCGTGTACATTCTCTTTTTATAGGAAAGACACTATACAAATTATGGCCCATGTCATTTTGGTGAGATTTATCGACGCCATGTTAATGCTCCATAAAGCAGTTTTCTTTACCGATACCAGAGTTAATGTAACTTTCAGAGCTTTCGGTATCTACCAAGGCATTGAGTTTAATATCATGTACTAGAACAATTATTTGAGCTTTCTTTAAGCAATTGATGGCGGACGCAGTGGGAATGGTTGCGAGGTTTGGATTTCCTGAAGTCAAAGAAGGGGATATGGTAGTTCTATGGGCTTTTTGGCACCGGAAGATTTATAAACTTTGGCAAAATGTCCTTATTAACCACATTTCTTGCAAGTTGCTTCTCTTGCAGGTCATTTGGATTTCGAGTGTTTTTGTAACCACAAAAGAAGCATTTTTCTTCACTGAATCCAGAACCAGTTTGTACTGTCAATGGTTTTATAATTGTCTAGTGTTTCGTCAACAGCCGCAGCCGTCTGAACGGTATGACAAGCTCTGTTTTTTCAACCATGTAAAGAGTTCTAGCGTCCTCAAAAGCAGTGTCAAGATCGAGTTTGTTCTTTTCAAGTAGACGTTGGCGTATGTAAGGTGAACTAAAGCCACTGATGAAAGCATATCTGATGGCTTCATTTTTGTGAACTTCAGTGGTAACAGCTTGGATATTACAGTCCGTGGCAAGATTTTAAAGTTTTTGTAGATATTGGTCTAGCGTTTGACCAGATTCTTGCTTGCAACATGATAGTAAATGCCGGGCAAAAACTTCATTCTTAGGTTTTTCAAATACAGCCTCGAGTATATTGATAGAAACTTCATAAGTGTCACACTCGGCGATGAGTTCGTAGATACAAAGATCGACGAAGTTTACAAGCGTTGCAAGTTTCTGGGGGACTGTTGAGGAAGAAGTCGAATGTTCTCTTCCAGTGGCGCCAAGTCTTCAGCGCCTCGGGTGAGCTAGGGTCCGTTGTCAGGACTGCTGTTCGAAGGTGTCGGACCATCGTAGATAGAAGTTGATTAAATTGTTGTAGATATGGATCACAAAAGAGACTAAGAAGATTTACCATTCTCTCTAAAGCTTTAATCAACTTTTAACACAAGCAGGCATCTTTCACAAAAAGAATAAAAACAAAACGTTAGATGTACAAGATACACAATATAAACGAAATTAGTACATTATTAAGACTAGCTTTTTCTTTTTATCCTTAAATTTGTCAGAAACATTGAACCTCGGCGAACTACAAGAAATGTGTCGGTATTTAGATTCAGAAAATCAATAACGGATCAGCAATCAAATGTCACGTTGTGACTGTGTTCAGCGACACAAAAAACAACTTCCTGTCCAGTAGAACCAGTCAATATAGAAAATACACCGCTCAAGCCGTTTGAGGCCATTCCAGGTCCCACTGGTATTTGCAACTTGCCTTATATTGGATTCCTTTTCCATATAAAACCGTTTACCAAGTTCACTCATGGAACGATAAATCTCCTTTTAGACGACATTATTAAAAAAACACGGGTCAATATTCAAAATTCGATAAAAAGTCCCCACATTTATGATCAGTGATCCCAAATACATTGCAATGCTGATGCGAAACGAGGGGAAATATCCCATCAGACCCAATTTGGAAATTTTAGAAGTATTCTATAAACGAACCAAAACGCCACCCAATCTAATGAATGTTCAAGGCCCAGAGTGGTGGGAACTTCGAGCTCCAGTGCAGAAGATTTCCGTGAGGCCAAAACAGGTTTCCCAGTACAATCCCGTTATCAATGAAGTTACGAAAGATTTTGTTCAGAGAGTAGCTCTAGATAAAATTATGGGAAAATACCCGGGTGAAGGATCACTTCTGGCATACTTTGGAGAAATTTCTGGTGCAATTTTCTTCAACACAAGACTCGGATTTTTGAGCAAAGCACAATCTGAAGAAAAAAAAAACAAATGCAAAAAGAAGCATTGAAAATAAAGGAAATCATGTACGTGCTTCAACCACCCAGGAATACACACGCTACAATTCCTACTACATTTTGTTTTTATGTTTTCAACGTTCCTTTTGCTGACAAAGGGTTGTTTCCCCGAAACGTCCATTGTCTGCACTGTTCCCACCCGGAGCCATTTGCTAGCTACTGTCAAAGGTCAACAATATATTTAAATTATTGAACGCACATTGTATTCTCGTTGTAATTTTCTTTGGATAAGTTCTAATGCTATATAGGGAAAAGTAAATGTGCTAAAAACGCACTGTTATAATAAGTTGCGAGTGGTTCTATAGGAGGTATCATTTATATGGGTCTTAGCTACCTGTATGCCAATTTTTATGCTTTCATTTCTAATGTGCACGGTGTTAGCTCAACTTCCCCTAATACAATGAATATGAAGAAAATATATGTATTTACACAGTTATTTCCCTTGTTTAATATAGCTGTAATATGGAAAATTTAAGGCCTTAAACCGAAACGTTATGATTGATTGCCAGAGTGGTTCTATAGCAGATGGGTTTTTTATGGGCCTTGGTAACCTGTATGCAAATTTGCATGCTTTCAACCCGTATTTGAACGGTTTTAGCCTAATTTCCCCCTACTAATATATTTTTTTGCAAAACAGAAGCGGCCGACAGATTAGAGAGCCTGTGATTGGTCGAAGACTTTGTGACGCTTGACTCAAAATTTTACACGAATAGATCTGACCCTGCGGTTTAAATAAAAAAGAATACTTCATAATTTTGCAGAAGAAAATAAGTAAATTTTGCAGGTTTCTAAATATGTTGTATCCAAGGAATTTACCCAATGGAAACCGTACGGTGCTCTTATTGGCTAGCCAACCAGCGGCCTCGATAAGAAAACAATCCGCCATTAAGACATGGGCTGGGAATTGCGTTACTATAGTAAACAAGCGCTGACGGCCGTTCATGAAATCTAAGAAAATAACTTCCTGCTCGCTCGTTTAACTCAAAATTATTCAAAACGATGTCTCTAAAATATATAAATGTGACTTCTTAAGGTTTTCTTTACGGTCAAAACCACACAACATTCTATTAATGATTACGTCCAAAAAGGAATATTGGCAGGTCGACCGAGAGTTGAACTCGTCAGACAATAAACATCAATGCGAAGTGTAGAGAGAGTCAAGCTCTTGTTTGTCTTGTCCTGTTCTATATAGAGAAAAGGATAAATAGTATAGCCTCGTGTGTGAGTGGTTACGTGTCATAGTCATGTTTTTAAATTGTTTCTGTTGTTTATGTGTGTAGTGATGACTCTCTTACACTCACTGCATCACGATAGCAAAGAGACACCAACTTTAAATTTGGCTCACAGGAATTTCAGACACCACTGTAGGAATTTCAATGCCTAGAGAGAAATTCCCGCACACAAGAAAAGAGAATTGGGATGGTATTTGGCATACATATTGTATAGTATCTAGTTCTAAACAGATAACTGATTAGAATTATATTATGATATATAAACACAATGCCAAATACAATTCCGAAGTTTCCTTATTTCAAATGAAGTAAAGCTCCAAAACCTAATGGTAGTGATTGTTGTACTGGTGATAGTGAGGATGATGTGGTGTTGGTGATTGTAGTGTGGTATTGATGATGATGTGGTGGTGGTGGTTGTAGTTGTAGTAGTAGTGACAGTGATGATGATGTGGTGGTGGTGGTGGTGGTGGTGATGATTGTAGTTGTAGCAGTAGTGATAGTGATGATGATGTGGTGGTGGTGGTGGTGATGATTGTAGTTGTAGCAGTAGTGGTAGTGATGATGATGTGGTGGTGGTTGTAGTTGTAGTAGTTGTGGTAGTGAGGATGATGTGATGGTGGTGGTTGTAGTAGTAGTGGTAATGATGATAAGGTGGTGGTGGTTGCAGTAGTAGTGGTAGTGATGACGATGTGGTTGTGGTGGTTGTAGTAGTAGTGGTCGTGATGATGATGTGGTCGTGGTGGTTGTAGTAGTAGTGGTAATGATGATGATATGGTGGTGGTGGTTGCAGTAGTAGTAGTAGTGATGACGAACGCCAATTTCGCAAAAGAAATAAATAAAAAAATAAAAAATCAAAGAATTTGTAAAAAAAATTGCAAAACGTGCAGATTTTGTGGTTGCAATGCAAATCAGAAAAATTTCCCTAACTTTGAGGCCTCAAACTGTGCAAAATACCGCGGGGGCCAGATAGGTGGTGGCAGTAGACCAAAGAGGGTAACATTTTTATTTACCAAACATTTTTCTTGGTGCTAAATAATACAAAATAATAATTTCGCATTAGAAAAAATAATTCGGAAGTTCCTATCTCTCTATTACAATAAAATTGATCACGAATTACAAAATCGGCCCACAAATAAGGGCGCTATAAATTATTCATAACTTTTTAAATTTTGCATCATTGTCATCAAAGTTATTTTTCATCACCAAAGTCGTAATTTTTGTCCGATTTTTTTTTACCAAACAAAGTGCAATGTCAACGATTTACACCCGCGAATAATAAATGATCAAATCGCAATTTCTACAACATTGTCGCAAATCGATGAATCAAAGCAAAATTATTCCTAACCGTTTTTATCTTCTAACGTGAAAGGCGGGCTCAATATTCGTTCTGAATACGCTTCAACAGTCATGACGTCGCTTCCCTCGTAATGACGCATGGTAACTTAGTAACTGGCTCTAAACTATCGAAACAATGGCGGACGCCCTTATGAAATATTTCTCCGACGAACATAAAAGTTTATCCAGAGGAGAAAAACATTATAAATATGATCATGTTTTGACTTTTATACATTCTGATCACATGACATATGAAAAATTCTAGCCAACATGAAGAATAAAAAGTACCAATTTTCGTTGTTTAGAACCACGCTGCTCGTCGTTGATGGGCAACGTGACATCAGACTATTGAATCCAATTGTTGTGGCGAAAGAACGGGAAAGAGAATTTGATCACGTGATCGTTCTTCTCGCCCAATGAGTGAAAATCTTTAACTTGGTATTTGTAAGTACTGTCCAGCAGGCGCCAGCACCTGAGGATCAGTACTGACAATGAAATGGCCACTTCATTTATACACACACGAGTATAATTCGTAAACAGTGATCCCTTTGGCTAATTGAAAAAGGTTGCCTCTTGAATGTTGGACCAATAAGAGATTGTTTAGATTTGTGGCAATTATTTCCTTTCAGAAATATTCCAAGTCTGTTAACGGGTACAATAACTGCAATAAACCTAATATTATTATTCACAATACTGGGTGGGGTTTCCGACTTCCCATAGTGGGCAGGGGGTACTTTCTGTGTCTTCTATCCCCTGTATCTGTCTGTTTTCCAATGTTGCTTTCTGTCTCGGTCTTGGAATAAGATTACTTGTTTTTTTCCTGACTCTGGCCGGAGTCCTTGGCTGAGAGGGAAACCGTCACATTTATAGTTATAGTTTTGGGAGATGATATTTTTTGTCTTGTAAATCATCTCTGTTATGTACTGTTATTTTTTTTTCATTCTTGACATATTGAACATTTGAGTGTATTCCTCATAGTGGGATCTTGTTCTGGTGTCTGGATGAGACTTTTAGGCGATCTCAACTAAGTACACTGATAGTGTGCTCATAAAATCTACATCTGTTCCCCATTTGAACCATTTCCCCTTGCCTTTCTTTTTCATTAAGTCCTTTTAATTGTACACCTAGAATGTTTTTAGTATCCCATTTTCTTCCTTGTTACTAAGTGTGTTGCTAACGCCGTAAAACCCTTAAAACCAAAGCTGGGAGGGGTTCCTGGCCTCTCATTATGGGCAGAGTGGCACTTACTCGTGGAATGAGAATACTTGTTGTTTTTATTGTTTTTAAGGGTTTTATGGCGCTTGCATCTGCAACGCATTTAGGTCATATCAGCGCCAGTAAAAAGGAAGAAAATGGAATAGTGAAAAGTTCTAGAATTACAATTAAAGCACCCAAGAAAAGGTAAGACAGTGGGGATTTGGTTCAAATAAGAAACAGGTGTAGATTCCAAGAGCACACTATCAAAGTACTTAGTTTGAGATTACTTAAAGTCTCATCCAGACACAAGCACAGGTTCCCATTAAGAGGAATACACTCAAATGTTTTACAAATCATATATAATATAAAGAAAACATAATACAATGCATAACAAAGAGATGTTTACAAGGAATAAAATATCATCTCCCAAAACTAACTATACATTTGACTGTATCCCTCTCTGCCAGGGCACCCGGCCAGGACCAGGAGAAAACCAAGATAAGATATACTTTATTCATCCAAAAAAAATGGAAATTCGTTTACACAAGTGGCATGCATGAAAATGTATAAACACGAAGTTGAGAATCTGTGGCGACAATATAATATATGCAAATGCACAGAAATGTAAAAATATACGACCAAGAACCAATAGCAACACTTTATATATTAATTTGATAAATTGAGATAGGCCATACCTATGGCCTTTAGTCCGACCTTGTGTGTATATATTTAAAAGTAATATCATTCCAAGACAAAGACAGAATTTCTGTCATAGCTGCCAACTTTTGAAAAACAAAATAAGGAACGCCAATTTGGCCTGGGATGAGGAGACGACGTGCCCCCCCCCTCCTTTTTTTTAAAAACGAGTCACAATATATAAAGTCAGCCTTTACTACTACTAACACTAACAAGTTTAAGATAACAGAGGCTAGTCCAAATGTTGCTAAATTATCGGGTCTAGTTCCAACACATTTGAATCGTTATGAAATGACACTATCCAAAATTTAAGAACAGACAAAATAATGAAAGAATCCAATTGCCTCAACTTTGATAATAATAATAATAATAATAATAATAATAATAATAATAATAATAATAATAATAATAATAATAATAATAATAATAATAATAATAATAATAATAATAATAATAATAATAATAATAGTAAATAATAATAATAATAATAATAATAATAATAATAATAATAATAATAATAATAATATAATAATAATAATAATAATAATAATAATAATAATATATCTTTATTGTCCCCAAAAAAAGTGGCAATTTGTCATTTGGTTACACATTTATAACAATACAATATTGACATAGACACACTCACACAAGATGCACACTAGTACCATAGTAGTTATCGTAAAAAAAGCACAATTGTAAAATAAATGAAATAACTTAGAATGTTTAGAAATGCATAACTGCCAACCTGGTACATCACTTGAGAGGGCGTTTTGGGGTAAAAATTATGTGAGTTCGGCTAAAAAGTAGGAGATTGCATATATATTTTCCTTCATGCAACATAATGGTCTTTTAGTAGTACACTATAATAGTAGTTGTAGCAAAATGAACCTCTAAATATTGGAGAATTCCAACCTCTTTACTTTGACAAAATAAACACACCTAAAAAATGGAGAATACTTAATTATCTTGAACTAAAATCGTTATAAAAGCTTGCTTTAAAAAAAAACAAACTAGAATCAGATCAACATTTAAAAAAAAAAGAGATTGAATTTATATTTCATAAATTAATAAAGGGAAATAATCATTGTAATGTTTAATCAATATAATCAATTAATTTTCTGATTGAATACCTTCCATTCAAAGATGTTGCTTTAATTTTATTTTTAATTAATACAATATTTGTAACAAATAGTGAAAGTCTGAGAACACTAAAAGTATATTCGAGGCTAATATGCATATTTTATGCAAATCTCCAATACATTAAGAACGGTTTTAGTTAAAAACAGGTGTCATATAAACAACAGGAATTTTTTTAATTGTTGAAAATCATTTATGATAGAGGCATAATTCAAATTAAATAGCTACAAAGTGCTGATTGAAACCCTGTCCATCATCTCTCGCTGGACATCAATAATAATAATAACAATAATAGTAGTAGAAATAGTAATAATATAATAATAATAATAATAATAGAAATAATAATAAATTATGCTCACATGCCTTGATTACCACAAATTAGCCAAAAATTACAAAATACGGATTTTGAACTAAAAATACGGACATACAGATTCAGGAAGTTAAATACGGAACAAATCCGTTTTTAACGGAACGGTTGGCAGCTATACAGAAAGCATGTTGGAAACCAGATGTAGGGGAATAGAAGACACAGTAAGTACCTCCCTGCCCACTATGGGAGAACAGGAACCTCACCCAGTAAAAAGTTCGAGAAGAATTACAATTAAGTATCCAAGAATATGGCAGACAAAGGGGAATTGGTTCAAATAGGGAACAGATGTAGATTCCAAGAGCACACTATCAAAGTATACTTAGCTTGAGATCACTAAAAGTCTCTTCCAGATACAAGCATAGGTCCCCACTAACAGGAACACACTCAAATGTTTACAAATCATATATAATGCATAAACAAAACATAATACAGAGCATAACAGAGAGATGATCCACAAGGAAAAAAATAACATCTCCCAAAACTAACTATACATTTGACTGTTTCCCTCCCAGCCAGGGCCAGGACAAAACCAAGTAATTTCATTCAAGACAAAGACAGAAAGCATGTTGGAAAACATACATAGGGCAAAGGGGGATAGAAGACATAGCATATACCTCCCTGCCAACTATGGGAGGTCAGGAACCCCACACAGTATGAGATTACTTGGTTTTACCCTGGCCCTGTATGTGTATAGAACTCAACAGAACATGAACTAACAAAATTTAAATCATTAAACTCGAACAATAAATGTAATATATATAAAACATATATTTATTACAAAATGTATGTTATATATAATTCAAATCAAGGTAATAAAAACAATTTTGAAAACAGATGTATATATAATGATATATATATTCAAACAGATATCAACAAAACATGAACAAACAAAATTTAAATCATCAAACTCGAACAATAAGTATAATATATATAAAATATATATTTATATAACGTATAATATATATATTTATATAACGTATAATATATATATATATAAATAAATATATATATAATTCAAATCAAGGATATTATTATTATTATTATTATTTATTATTATTATTATTATTATTATTATTATTATTATTATTATTATTATTATTATTATTATTATTATTATTATTATTATTATCATCATCATATTATTATTATTATTATTATTATTATTATTATTATTATTATTATTATTATTATTATTATTATTATTATTATTATTATTAATATTATTATTATTATTATTATTATTATTATTATTATTATTATTATTAATATTATTATCATTATCATATTTATTATTATTATCATTATTATTATTATTATTATTATTATTATTATTATTATTATTATTATTATTATTATTATTATTATTATTATTATTATCATTATCATATTTATTATTATTATCATTATTATTATTATTATTATTATTATATTATTATTATTATTATTATTATTATTATTATTATTATTATTATTATTATTATTATTATATTATATTATTATTATTATTATTATTATTATTATTATTATTATTATTATTATTATTATTATTATTAATATCATCATTATCATCTTTCTTTTGCTACCATTGACTAAACGAGAAACTTGAGAGACAATTGGATCGATCCCGGATGTAATCCTGGGTGAAATCGAGTTTTATTTTTACCCGCGACAGTGATCGAGTAGCTGGATCTGTCAGATGTGCCGGAAATTCTTTGCAACAGACGTGCTCTATCCTTAGATTATAAACAGTTGCCAATGTCCTTTTACTGGTATAAAAACCGGGATAAACTCTGGTTACTTGCACCTTATGGCTCGGAAGGAACACTTACTACAATCAACAAAATGTCACCATTCTTCGTTTTTCCCCCCGACTTATGAAGGAGGCTAGAAGCTTTGAGCCCGTTTAGCTGACATGATTTTATGTAACATCTTATTTTTTTCTATTATTGATTTTATGTATGACTTACAAGGGTGTTCGTCTTCAACTTTTTCATGATTTATCTGTGACGAAATGCCAGGGGGTTCGTCTTCATTGTTGTTATAATTTATCTGTGATGTTATGCCAGGGGGTTCGTATTCAAGGTTGTCATGATTTATCTGTGACGTAACGCCAGGGGGCTCGTCTTCAAGGTTGTCAAGAAGAAATTGGCGTGAGATCTTCAAAAGTGCCCCACCAATGTTTGTTTAATAATCCTAAAAAAGAAACGAAAAAACGTTAGAAAATACAGTAAAATCTGGTTAAAGTAACGGATGAGATAATAATAATTCATTACCTTGACACGTCTGGTAGAGAAAAACGTTGGGGAAAAGACCCTATCTCCATCTTATCGTCATTGTTCATCCCGACCTGACATTCGTTGATATATTCTCATTGTCCATCTGGATTTATCGTTCTGACTGTTTTCATTATCAAACGAGGAAGGGTTTAGAGTCCGAAATATAACGTGTTTAGTATTTCATTCTTTTATTATTTGAAGATGTTATAATCTAATTTGTACTATACTTTTTACAGTTTAAACGTGGAAATAACTTCGTATTCATGTTCATTTATACTATACGTTTTACAGTTTAAACTTGGAAATAACTTCGTATTCAGGTTCATTTGTATTATACGTTTTATAGTTTAAACTTGGAAATAACTTCGTATTCGATTCATGTTCATTTATACTATACGTTTTACAGTCTAAACCTGCTAGTCACTTCGTATTCAGGTTCATTTGTACTATTCTTTTTACAGTCTAAACTTGCTAGTCACTTTGTATTCACGTTCATTTGTACTATACGTTTTACAGTCTAAACTTGCTAGTCACTTCGTATTCAGGTTCATTTGTACTATTCTTTTTACAGTATAAACTTGCTAGTCAATTCGTATAAACGCTCATAATTTGTACTATACTTTTTACAGTCTAAACTTGCTAGTCACTTCGTAACACGTTCATTTGTACTATACGTTTTACGGTCTAAGCTGCTAGTAACGTCGTATTCACGTTCATTTGTACTATACTATTTACAGTCTAAATTGCTAGTCACTTCGTATATACGTTCATTAATTGTACTATAATTTTTACAGTCTCAACTGCTAGTCACTTGGTATACACGTTCATTTGTACTATACTTCTTACAGTCTAAACTGCTAGTAACGTCGTATTAACGTTCATTTGTATTATACTTTTTACAGTGTAAAGTTGCTAGTCACTTCGTATACACGTTCATTTGTACTTTACGTTTTACAGTCTAAACTTGCTAGTAACTTCGTATTCAGGTTCATTTGTACTATTCTTTTTACAGTATAAACTTGCTAGTCAATTCGTATACACGCTCATAATTTGTACTATACTTTTTACAGTCTAAACTTGCTAGTCACTTCGTAACACGTTCATTTGTACTATACGTTTTACGGTCTAAGCTGCTAGTAACGTCGTATTCACGTTATTTGTACTATACTCTTTACAGTCTAAATTGCTAGTCACTTCGTATATACGTTCATTAATTGTACTATAATTTTTACAGTCTCAACTGCTAGTCACTTGGTATACACGTTCATTTATACTATACTTCTTACAGTCTAAACTGCTAGTAACGTCGTATTAACGTTCATTTGTATTATACTTTTTACAGTGTAAAGTTACTAGTCACTTCGTATACACGTTCATTTGTACTATACTTTTTACAGTCTAAACTGCTAGTAACGTCGTTTACATGTTCATTGTACTATACTTTTTACAGTCTACACTTGCTAGTCACATCGTATACACGTTCATTTTTGTACTATACTTTTTACAGTCTAAACTGCCAGTAACGCCGTATTCACGTTCGCCCCTAAAACAATTTTCTTCCATTATACTGCATTTACTTCCAACTTTTCACGTGTCTCAACACTTTAATTTTACGATGACTCAGATGGTAAAGCACTAAATTTACACGCAAAGGTATCGGCATCGATCCATCCCGTGTGAAATGGCTTATTCTTTTCAGACTATCCGCCCACTCCTGTCCACCAAACAGCGAATGGGTACCTCCAGTGTTAAATCTGACGGAAAGTTCTTTGCAATTGATTAAAAACCTATCCAAAATTAGCGGATGAAAGCATTTGCTATTGTCGGTTCAACATTATAGAAAAAGTAGCCCTTCAGAGCCATATGGCTCATGGATCCGGAGTTTATCCTGGTTTCTATAACGGGAAACAGACAATAGCAATTTATATCTACCTTTGGATATTTCTATTTTCGAATTTCCATCAAAATTATTTTTTATTGATGAATAAAGTATATATATATATATATATATATATATATATATATATATATATATATATATATATATATATATATATATATATATATATATATATTGAATCGTGTTTGATACAAATATGGTACGAAAAGTGCCCGACATGTAGTAATGGAGCGAATTATTTTTTTAAAACTATTTACCACAATGTTTGAGACAGTCTACATTAATGTTTCAGGCTTAATTAGCCATCGTCAGGACTGAGTTGGTTTGTTGACTGTTGTTGTTTGTTGAAGTGGTCCACCACTTCAACAAACAACAACAGTCAACAAACCAACTCAGTCCTGACGATGGCTAATTAAGCCTGAAACATTAATGTAGACTGTCCCAAACATTGTGAAAATTAATATATATATATAATATATATATATATATATATATATATAATATATATATATATATATATATATATTATAATGTTGCAAAATATGCCAGGCAAGTAAAAAGAAATATGCTCGATTGAAGGAATAAAATGCCAAATCTTTTTAAGTATCAATTTTTCTCCTAAAATTAAACTTAGTGCTGCCATGAGTAAATAACTTGATTTCATGTTTATAAAAACCGAACATTTCTTGCACACAAAAGATAAAACTTCGTATATTCTAATAAATTCGAAATGGCATTTCAAACATCAAATTGGCAATCCCGATCAAAGGTTATGGAGCTGAATTAATATCGGAAATTCCCCATTATTAGTAATCTCAATCCCGAGGAAAGTTGGTTTGCCTTCAGAGAAAAAACAAAAACAAATATACCCAAAACAACTTGATATGATTTGGTAGAGAGAGAGAGAGAGAGAGAGAGAGAGAGAGAGAGAGAGAGAGAGAGAGAGAGAGAGAGAGAGAACGAATTAATTATTTAATTTAAGAATGAAAGAAAACGACAACTTACTTAATAAGTGGCTGTAGAATATAACATTCGATAATCTTTGTATGTTTGGTCTATTAAATCACAGCAATGGTAGGTCTAGGCTATTTTCAATCAGAATTTGAAACACGAATCACATTCACAACGATAATATATCAAAACAAAAACAAGTTAAAAATTAGTACATCATCTTTATCTATACTCAAAATGGCACGGAACAAACAGCTCATAATAAAGATGGCTTCTTTCACATATTCAGAAGTCCTCATAACATTTCATTAATTCGTTTATTCTACACACAGACTACCCGTGTTATCTTTTGTTATACACGCCAAGGACTGCCCACATATTTTTGTAAAAAATGCCAAACAAGTTACTGAAATTTTCCAAATACTTGACTTGACTTAGATGCCTTTCGCGTCTCGACCGAAAGATCGGGTCGCCTTGGCTGTTTCCAGTATTTCCTGTGTGAGGTGTCTCCAATATTGCCGGTCCTCTGCTAGGGTTCTCAGATTTTCAAGGTCCCCTGCCGTTATGAGACTAATGCTTTATCCAAGTGTTTGTGAGGTTTTTGTTTAGGATCACAGGGAGTGTTGTGATCGGTCTTCCTCTGAAAAGGTTCCCGTGTTTTTGGAAGTATCCCGACATGGCTTTGTTAGCTGGTATGTTTTTGTCCCTGCGTAGTATGTGACCGAAAAGTTGCCATCGTTGTAAAATGTCAAGGGAGATTGGTCTTTCTTTTGTGATCTTATAGAGTGATTCATTTGAGATCTTTTTTGCGTATTTGATGTCCAGTACCCTTCTTAGCTGTGTGCGATGGAAGGCATCCAGATGTTCTTCTTCGGATTTTGTCAACGCC
>NC_088368.1:37634244-37641732 GCF_034508935.2 Berghia stephanieae | reverse complement strand
ACAGTGACATCAAACTATTGTTCATTTAACATTATCTTTCTCTTTCTCTCTCTCTCTCTCTCTCTCTCTCTCTCTCTCTCTCTCTCTCTTTCTCTCTCTTTCTCTCTCTTTCTCTCTCTCACACACACTCTCTTCCCCCCCCCTCTCTCTCTCTCTCTCTCTCTCTCTCTCTCTCTCTCTCTCTCTCCGTCTTTCTCTCACTCATAATCGTTCTCTATTACTGACAGTCACACGCCTGCTCACAAACACTCATTATGATTAGTACAATATAGATTTATGTGCTTGGCTAAGAAACTCACAACATTGCCATCCGAAAGTATAACGGACCAACGCACAAAAAATATGTGTAACCTTGAACGTTTATAGTTTGGATAATACAGTTCAGTGAAAATTGCTCATAAACGTGTATGGCAAAAAGCAATTACAGAGACCCGAGTGACGTAAACTTCATTCTCTCTCTCTCTCTCTCTCTCTCTCTCTCTCTCTCTCTCTCTCTATATATATATATATATATATATATATATATATATATATCTGTGTGTGTGTGTGTGTGTGTCTGTGTGTCTGTGTAACAGTTACCATTCATACCACATACTTATACCCACAAACAGAATACAATAATTGTTAAGGGTTCTATCATTTTTTTAAAAGAAAGAAAATAAACAGTTTAATCCTTTCCTTACCAGCCATTTTTAGAAATTTCCCCGAAATTTCACACCCATCTAACACAAAAACAGTACATTCTATACATACTATTGTTCTGCAAAATGAGCTCTACAACACAATATCAAGTTTTTATAGCTATAACAATTCTGTTCTCTAAATTTTGTGATGTGCACAGAAAATCTGAATGAGAAAATTGTTCATTGCATCATAACGAATGTGACGATTTACCAATGGTTGGTAATGAGAGGGTTTAACATGCCCAACGGAAAGCCCAAGGTCAGAAATGGAGGAAAACTCATTTTTAAATATTGTATACAATAATGTTTCCTATGTTGACGGCCGCCGTCTTGGATTTTTTAAAAATTCGCATTTTTCTCCGTTCTAAACTCTCGGTTATTAATAACTTCACAACATTAGTTTCTTTTTTAATACAAAGATGCATCTTTCCTACAAATAGCTGACAACTTAATGTTAGCAATTAATGCAAATATGAAAAGCTATTATGTTATCACTAATAATAGATCTATGTCAAAATTTTGCGTTAAAATATCCCACTTTTTACACAATAAACGTAATTTCCTAAAATGGAATCTAAAATTTAAAATCTAATTGATCTGCTGTTTAGAACAACCTATAAAGAGCATCTGTGCAAATAATGAATTATATGTGCCTATTTTAATTGCTGAGATTATAAAAATGGAAAATACAAAAGTGCGTAAAATGCAACTTTTGAGAAAACGCCATTTAAAGTTCTCTAACCATTATCAACATAATAAACATCAAAATATGACTAGTTCATACATTTATTAAAAATTACTACCACAACTACTACCACTGCTGCTATTGGGTACTGATGCGGACTCGCTGACACTTAGTGTAAAGAGATAAAATATTTTAAAATATGCCCTTATTAGCCAATTTCTCTTGAATACAAGGTTATGTAAATGTTGCTACTCGAAGATCGAAGAATAAATGACAATGTGATATTGAATGTAAGCTTCAATTTAATATACGAAAACAGATAAAATGGAAGTTCGGATTTCTCGTTTATCAACAAAACAAAATGAATGATACACTACAGACGAATGAGATAATGTGGTAGTGGCGTTGTTAAGATGAATAAACCAAAACATTGCTGGTCAGGAAAATATGCTACTTTGTAAGGAAGACAGGGTGTACTAGAATGAGTCTTTTCATATTTATACGGGTTATAGTCATGACGTAACTATGGTTATAGTATGTCTTCTAATAGCCATAAACATAACATCAAATGGCATTTTAAACATGCGTAGAGTGAAAGAATAAAAGTAAAGACCCTTTTCCAAGGACTAAACTTTAAAAATAAAAGCCAAAAAAACTTGACATTTATACAGGGCAATGTTCGCCCGACGTGCTTAAAACTCTTTATAAGGGGCCCCTAGGCAACAGGAACACTTAACATGTAGGACGAGACATGATGCCTATGAGGCGATATTACATTGTTTCTGACTGAGTCAATGCTCTTAACGGTACTTATTTTACATCTGTGAGTAAAGAGCCTTTTCTAGAGACGCAATTCTGCCCGGATCAGAGTGGGACTCAAACCCGAGACCTGACAGATCCGGAGCTAGTTTCACACCAAAAATAAAAGTCAGATATTATGAAATTTAAGCTTTTTACAGTGTAAAACAATTCTTTCAATTTCCTTATTGATAGATTTAAGTAAATTGTCACACAGAACTTAGAATCAATATTACATTACTTTCGACGTGTACATTTTCAGGTGGGATAACTCATAGT
Source organism: Berghia stephanieae (assembly GCF_034508935.2). Taxonomy (NCBI): domain Eukaryota; kingdom Metazoa; phylum Mollusca; class Gastropoda; order Nudibranchia; family Aeolidiidae; genus Berghia; species Berghia stephanieae. Next base: position 37,639,287 of record NC_088368.1, on the reverse strand, counting down.
GTCATCATCTCATAGTTTCTCATAATAGAAATACTTTCAAACCGACGTGTATATATCTGCCGGTCTGATGGCCCAAATAGTTATGGTCTCATTATTGTAATGGAAATATCCCTCAAACCAATACAAAATATTGTCCTTTACAACAATGTTAAATCAAGCACAAAATTGAGTTCGGTTATCAGACCTGCAAATATGTGCAGCTAGCCTGAAATCAATACAAAATATTTCTTTTACAACGTTAAAGCAAACAAAAAAAATGGGTTTGGTTATCAGACTTGCAAATATGTGTAGTGCAAACCAATACAAAATATTGTCCATTAACACATTGATAAACCAAGTCCATATTTTGCTCTGTACTAACCTGCAAATAATCAAATACGTTTACTTTGGTTAATATTGTTATAATACCGCAATGACAAAATAATAAAAGAACAGGCACTGGTATCAGGTTAAAATATGTTAAAGTAAGAAACAAAAATGAATATAACAGCTTTAACCCCCCCCCCCCTCCCCCCTTCCTAAAAGAAAATAAAAAAATCCAAGGAACATTGTTTTTTGTTGTTGTTGACTGAAGAAGGGTTTTGAACCCGAAACGTTCCTTATTTGGTATTTTATTCTTTATTGAAATAGCTATATTCAATTTTGATCGTTCATTTTAACAATCCAGAGGTTCTATCGGCTTAGTATCACTTTGGTTGAAATCTGAAAAGGTGTGTATGAAACAGTGCCGGATACAGCAGAAAGATAAACGGTAATCAGAAGGCCTGAGATTCTATCCCAAGGCAAGCCAGGCTGATTTTTTAAAGTTGAGCTTAAATTGAACTTTAATAAAGGGCAATATCCACTAAACGTGCTCAAAGCGCTTTACAAACGGCCCCTGACGAACAGCAACACGTAACACGTAGAACGAGACATGACCCCAGTTAGGCGATATTACTTTTTTTTTTCCAGACAGACAGCGTTGTTAACGACCAGGTACTCATTTTACACCTGTTTACGGTGAGATAATGTGAATAAAGAGCCTTTTCCAAGGATTCAACTATGTGAGAGCGGGACTCAAACCCAGGACCTTCCGATCCGAAAGCGGGTGTCATACCCCTAGACCACATAGCCGCAATTTTGCGTATTACTTTCTGCATTGTCTGCCACTGTTTCATTGTCTACTTTTTCAGCATACTGTATTAATACGGTCGTTCCTATTTGCTTAAAATGATATAAAGATAGGAAGGGTAGCAAAAAGAGAGGATTGGGAGGAGGGAGAGTGAACTTTTCTATTGCACAATATCCACTAAATGTACTCGCATTTCTTTCCAGGGACCCGACGCCAACAGCAATACTACCACTTAGGGCCAGACCCTAATGCATGTTAGACGCTCATATAATTTCTTAGAGACAAGAATGTGAATGAACTGAAATAATAAATTGTAATATCGCCTAACAGGCTACATGTCTCGTTCATCATGTTACGTGTTGATGTTGGATAGGAACCCTTTGTTAAGTGCTTTGAATACGTTTAGTGAATATTGCGCAATATAAAAGCTCAAGTTTATTTTTGGTGTTCTATCGCGATCTTTTTTAATTAGAACAATTTCTGTCTTTCTACCAATCCAACTACTAAAACCTCACACCCATCCACCCACCAATCCAGCTACTGAAATCTGAATCCATTGACACCAGTCCATCCACCAATCCAGCTACTAACACCTAAATCCATTCACAACCATCCACCCACCAATCCAGCTACTAAAACCTGAATCCATTGACACCCATCCACCCACCAATCCAGCTACTAAAACCTGAATCCATTCATACCCATCACCCACCAATCCAGCTACTAAAACCTGAATCCATCCACACCCATCCACCAACCAATCCAGCTACTAAAACCTGAATCCATTCATACCCATCACCAACAAATCCAGCTACTAAAACCTGAATCCATTGACACCCATCCACCCACCAATCCAGCTACTAAAACCTGAATCCATTCATACCCATCCACCCACCAATCCAGCTACTAAAACCTGAATCCATTCATAACCATCACCCACCAATCCAGCTACTAAAACCTGAATCGATTGACACCCATCCACCCACCAATCCAGCTACTAAAACCTGAATCCATTCATACCCATCACCCACCAATCCAGCTACTAAAACCTGAATCCATCCACACCCATCCACCAACCAATCCAGCTACTAAAACCTGAATCCATTTTTACCCATCACCAACAAATCCAGCTACTATAACCTGAATCCATCCACACCCATCCACCAACCAATCCAGCTACTAAAACCTGAATCCATCCATACCCATCACCAACAAATCCAGCTACTATAACCTGGATCCATTCATACCCATCCACCAACCAATCCAGCTACTAAAACCTGGATCCATTCACTAAAACCTGAATCCATTCATACCCATCACCAACAAATCCAGCTACTATAACCTGGATCCATTCATACCCATCCACCAACCAATCCAGCTACTAAAACCTGAATCCATTCATACCCATCACCAGCAAATCCAGCTACTATAACCTGAATCCATTCATACCCATCCACCAACCAATCCAGCTACTAAAACCTGAATCCATTCATACCCATCACCAGCAAATCCAGCTACTATAACCTGAATCCATCCACACCCATCCACCAACCAATCCAGCTACTAAAACCTGAATCCATTCATACCCATCACCAACAAATCCAGCTACTATAACCTGAATCCATCCACACCCATCCACCAACCAATCCAGCTACTAAAACCTGAATCCATTCATACCCATCACCAACAAATCCAGCTACTATAACCTGAATCCATCCACACCCATCCACCAACCAATCCAGCTACTAAAACCTGAATCCATTCATACCCATCACCCACCAATCCAGCTACTAAAACCTGAATCCATTGACACCCATCCACCCACCAATCCAGCTACTAAAACCTGAATCCATTCATACCCATCACCCACCAATCCAGCTACTAAAACCTGAATCCATCCACACCCATCCACCAACCAATCCAGCTACTAAAACCTGAATCCATTCATACCCATCCCAACAAATCCAGCTACTATAACCTGAATCCATTCATACCCATCACCCACCAATCCAGCTACTAAAACCTGAATCCATTGACACCCATCCACCCACCAATCCAGCTACTAAAACCTGAATCCATTCATACCCATCACCCACCAATCCAGCTACTAAAACCTGAATCCATCCACACCCATCCACCAACCAATCCAGCTACTAAAACCTGAATCCATTCATACCCATCACCCACCAATCCAGCTACTAAACCTGAATCCATCCACACCCATCCACCCACCAATCCAGCTACTAAAACCTGAATCCATTCATACCCATCACCCACCAATCCAGCTACTAAAACCTGAATCCATCCACACCCATCCACCCACCAATCCAGCTACTAAAACCTGAATCCATTCATACCCATCACCAACAAATCCAGCTACTATAACCTGAATCCATCCACACCCATCCACCAACCAATCCAGCTACTAAAACCTGAATCCATTCATACCCATCACCAACAAATCCAGCTACTATAACCTGAATCCATCCACACCCATCCACCAACCAATCCAGCTACTAAAACCTGAATCCATTCATACCCATCACCAACAAATCCAGCTACTATAACCTGAATCCATCCACACCCATCCACCAACCAATCCAGCTACTAAAACCTGAATCCATTCATACCCATCACCCACCAATCCAGCTACTAAAACCTGAATCCATTGACACCCATCCACCCACCAATCCAGCTACTAAAACCTGAATCCATTCATACCCATCACCCACCAATCCAGCTACTAAAACCTGAATCCATCCACACCCATCCACCAACCAATCCAGCTACTAAAACCTGAATCCATTCATACCCATCACCAACAAATCCAGCTACTAAAACCTGAATCCATTCATACCCATCACCCACCAATCCAGCTACTATAACCTGAATCCATTCATACCCATCACCAACAAATCCAGCTACTATAACCTGAATCCATTCATACCCATCACCAACCAATCCAGCTACTATAACCTGAATCCATTCACTAAAACCTGAATCCATTCACACCAATCTACCCGCCAATCTACTATTCTCCGTTAACTAATGAACTCTTCAAGGACGTTTCAAGTTTCAGAGTTTTCGACATGATGAGGGTCATTGTAATCGGTCGTTATAGATAGTATGCGCTTGGCTAAGAAGCTCACATTTCCATTAAATTCTAATATTAGCTCTTCTGAAACCATCACTCCTTGTATCGAATTAACATACTTTAACAATTTTTGTTTCCTTAAGATAAGAATCAACAGTTGTTATTACGATCGAACATCCGAAGGAAAAAAGATCCAAAAGTAATTTTCTCAAACCATGATCATTAGACATAGTCACTTCTGACAGTGACGTCACGATGTTATCAATTAGTCGTAAAATATAAGATTTAATATTTTCTAACAAGCCGTCATTTTATCAATTACTGTTTCCACATATTTATTTCAAGCTGAACATCTCAAAAAGTAACTCCAAATGCGTTTACTCAAACCATACATTTTGAACTGTTTAACACTTCGGCGTCGATTTACCTAAAAAGAGTTTTAAAATATAAAGATTAAATATTTTTTTGACAAATTTTTGTTTTCAAAAAGTGTTTTATTAGAGGAGACGCCTGAGAGTACCCAAATACCTCAAAACAAAAGGATTGATTGGAACGAACCAGGAATCGTACGGGGTTGATCGGATGCCAGAGAAACTTGAGATAGGCCAACGCGTCATTCATAAGTTGAACTGTTATTTTGTGGAGGCGGTGGTGATAAAATGGCTGTTGGAATTTCCTTGCCAGTGGAGTAAACTGTAACAATAAAAGCAGAAGCAGACGTGATTGCCAGGCATTTCATGTAAAAGTTACTAAATTTAATTGTAACGCTCGAAGTTACCACACAATTGATGTCTTCGTTTCAATTTATGTTTAATAAAAAGGGAAAAAGGCCTTTATC
>NC_088368.1:37602704-37634149 GCF_034508935.2 Berghia stephanieae | reverse complement strand
CTAGCAAAAAATTGAAGATTTCATCAGATTGTCGAAAACTCGGAAATTTGAAAAAATCGTCAAAATTCCCCCCCCCCCCCCTCAAAAAAAAAAAAACGTGAAAAAAATGAAAAATCTGGAAACTCCAAAATTCTACTTTCTAAACATTGTGAATCTCAAAAGATGCTCAAAAGGGACTCTTTCATGCAAAAATTCGATGATTTTGTCATACTGTGAAAACTCGAAATTTAAAAAAATCGTCAAATTTAACCGAAAAAAAACTGAAAAAAATCAAAAATCTTAAACTCCTAAATTATCATTTTTCAACATTGAAAACTCAAAGACTTTCCAAAATCAAATTTTCAATTCAAAATTCGAAAATTTAAAAATGTCGAAAATTTCGAAATTTGAAAAAAAAAATTCAATAATCACATTAAAACTGAAAAATGAAAACTCAAAATCCAAATTTTAAATTTTAATCATTGTAAAATCTGAAATTCTCAAAGTCACTATTTCAAGAAAAATTGAAGATTTCATCAGATTGTCGAAAACTCGGAAATTTGAAAAAATCGTCAAATCCCCCACCCCCCCCCCCCTTCAAATAAAAAAACGTGAAAAAAATGAAAAACTGGAAACTCCAAAATTCTACTTTCTAAACATTGTAATCTCGAAAGATGCTCAAAACGGACTCTTTCATGCAAAATTCGATGATTTTGTCATACTGCTTGAAAACTCGGAAATTTGAAAAAATCGTCAAATTTAACCGAAAAAAAACGTGAAAAAATCAAAATCTGTAAACTCCTAAATTATCATTTTCAACTTGTGAAACTCGAAAGACGTTCAAAATCGACTCTTTCATGCAAAACTTCGAAGATTTCATCAGATTGTCGAAAATTTGGAAATTTGAAAAAATCGTCAAAATTTCACCATAAACGTGAAAAATGAAAAATTCAAAATCCAAAATTTAATTTTTATCATTGTAAAACTCTGAAGATGCTCAAAGCGACTATTTAAGCAAAAATTGAAGATTTCATCAGATTGTCGAAAACTCGAAATTTGAAAAAATCGTCAAAATTCCCCCCCCCCCCCCCCCCTAAAAAAAAAACGTAAAAAAATGAAAAATCTGAAACTCCAAAATTCTACTTTCTAAACATTGTGAACTCGAAAGATGCTCAAACGGACTTTTCATGCAAAATTCGAGATTTTGTCATACTGTGAAAACTCGGAAATTAAAAAATCGTCAAATTTAACACAAAAAAAACTAAAAAATTGAAATCTCGAAAGCTCAAATATTTCTCAAAACCAAAGATCTTCAACGCTCGACTGAAATTGAAAAATCATTTGCAAATTCGAATTAAAAACGTGAAAAAATCAAAAATGAAAAACCAAATTATATTTTTAACATTTAACCGAAAGACTTCAAAATGACTTTTCATGCAAAAAATTATAGATTTCATCAGATTGCGAAAATTGAAAATGTCAAAATTCACCAAAATCGAAAATTCAAAAACGAAAAAAATAATAATTTTAATGAAAACTCTAAATGTCATAAAATCTAGAAATCAAAGAGATATTCAATGCAAAATTGAAGATTGTACATAAAATGAATTGAAAAAATCAAAATCTCTAAACTCCAATTATCATTTTTAACAATTGTAAACTCGAAAGCTCAAATCGACTCTTTCATGCAAAATTGAAGATTTCATCAGATGTCGAAATTCGGAAATTTGAAAAAATCGTCAAATTCACCTAAAAAAAAATCGGAAAAATTAAAAAAAATCCAAATTTAATTTTAACATTGTAAACTCGAAGATGTCAAATCGACTTTTCATGCAAAAATTGAAGATTTCATAGATTGTCGAAAATCGGAAATTTGAAAAATCGCATAAACATAACGTGAAACAAAAATTCAATCCAATTTAAACATGTAACCTGAATCAAACGACTTTCACAAATGAAGATTTCATCAGTTGAACGGAAATTAAAATCGTCAATCCTCAAAAAAAAACGTGAAAAAATGAAAATCTGGAAACTCCAAAATTCTACATTCTAAACATTGTGAATCTCGAAAGATGCTCAAAACGGACTCTTTCATGCAAAAATTCGATGATTTTGTAATACTGTTGAAAACTCGGAAATTTGAAAAAATCGTCAAATTTAACCGAAAAAAAACGTGAAAAAAATCAAAAATCTCTAAACTCCTGAATTATCATTTTTCAACATTGTGAGACTCGAAAGACGTTCAAAATCGACTCTTTCATGCAAAACTTTGAAGATTTCATCAGATTGTCGAAAATTCGGAAATTTGAAAAAATCGTCAAAATTTCACCATAAAACGTGGAAAAATCGAAAAATTCCAAAATCCAAAATTTTAATTTTTGATCATTGTAAATCTCTGAAGATGCTCAAAGTCGACTATTTCAAGCCAAAAATTGAAGATTTCATCAGATTGTCGATAACTCGGAAATTTGAAAAAATCGTCAAATCCCCCCCCCCCCCCCTCAAAAAAAAACTTGAAAAAAATGAAAAATCTGGAAGCTCCAAAATTCTACTTTCTAAACATTGTGAATCTCGAAAGATGCTCAAAACAGACTCTCTAATGCAAAAATTCGATGATTTTGTCATACTGCTGAAAACTTGGAAATTTGAAAAAATCGTCAAATTTCACCAAAAAAAACGTGAAAAAAATCAAAAATCTCTAAACTCCTGAATTATCATTTTTCAACATTGTGAGACTCAAAAGACGTTCAAAATCGACTCTTTCATGCTAAACTTCGAAGTTTTCCTCAGATTGTTTAAAATTCGGAAATTTGAAAAAATCGTCAAAATTTCACCATAAAACGTGGAAAAATCGAAAAATTCCAAAATCCAAAATTTTAATTTTTGATCATTGTAAACCTCTGAAGATGCTCAAAGTCGACTATTTCAAGCCAAAAATTGAAGATTTCATCAGATTGTCGAAAACTCGGAAATTTGAAAAAATCGTCGAAAAAATCCCCCCCCCCCCCCTCAAAAAGAAAAAAAAACTTGAAAAAATTGAACAATCTGGAAACTCCTAAATTCTACTTTCTAAACATTGTGAATCTCGAAAGATGCTCAAAACGGACTCTTTCATGAAATATTCGATGATTTTGTCATACTGCTGAAAACTCGGAAATTTGAAAAAATCGTCAAATTTCACCGGAAAAAAACGTGAAAAATAATCAAAAATCTGGAAACTCCTAAATTATTATTTTTCAACATTTTGAAACTCGAAAGACGTTCAAAATCGACTCTTTCATGCAAAAATTTTAAGATTTCATCAGATTGTCGGAAATTTGAAAAAATCGTCACAATTTCACCATAAAATGTGAAAAAATTGAAAAATTCGAAAATCCAAAATTTTAATTTTTGATCAGTGTAAAACTCTGAAGATGCTCAAAGTCGACTATTTCAAGCAAAAAATTGAAGATTTCATCAGATTGTCGAAAACTCGGAAATTTGAAAAAATCGTCAAATTTAACCGAAATAAAACGTGGAAAAAAATAAAAAATCTGTAAACTCCTAAATTATCATTTTTCAACCTTGTGAAACACGAAAGACGTTCAAAATCGACTCTTTCATGCAAAACTTCGAAGATTTCATCAGATTGTCAAAATTCGGAAATTTGAAAAAATCGTCATAATTTCACCATAAAACGTGGAAAAATTGAAAAATTCAAAAATCCAAAATTTTAATTTTTGATCATTGTAAAACTCTGAAGATGCTCAAAGTCGACTATTTCAAGCAAAAAATTGAAGATTTCATCAGATTGTCGAAAACTCGGAAATTTGAAAAAATCGTCAAATTTAACCGAAAAAAAACGTGGAAAAAAATAAAAAATCTGTAAACTCCTAAATTATCATTTTTCAACCTTGTGAAACTCGAAAGACGTTCAAAATCGACTCTTTCATGCAAAACTTCGAAGATTTCATCAGATTGTCGAAAATTCGGAAATTTGAAAAAATCGTCAAAATTTCACCATAAAACGTGGAAAAATGGAAAAATTCCAAAATCCAAAATTTTAATTTTTGATCATTGTAAAACTCTGAATATATGCTCTTGAGAAATATGTGTCCTCACCTTCATCATCATACAATAGTTGAAGTTTTGTTTCAATTTGCCAGTTTTCTACTATTTCACCACGTTTGTCCATATCTCCATATCCCCAGCTTTGAGAGTGACTGTTAAAGTCCCCTAGTACCAGACATCTTTCTTCCTGGATTTTTATCTTGTCTAAATGAAGCTCTTTGTTTGGTGGGCAGTAGCAGTTAAAAATCAGGAGTTCTTTCTTTCCGATACATACTTTAATTTGCTGTATTTCTGATTGCTCTTGTGTATCAATTTTTATGCCTGCGGTGGGGTAGTCGTTTTTTACTAATGTCATCACGCCTCCTTTGTGATCCTTTCTATCATGCCTTATTACCTGGTACCCTCTGATGGCAAATCTCATGTTGTCCGTGAGGTGAGTTTCTTGAATGCAGGCAATTTTGTTGTCCTGCTCTTTGAGTCTCTTTTCAAGGGTTATTTTCTTCTTTGCAACGCCCTCAGCATTCCATTGGAGGATTTTAATTGTGTTTGGTGTTCCAGTCGCATGTAACCTTGATCCTCCTCCCCTGGTTCCGCAAGATGAAGTCAAGGTACCACCAGATCGCTTGGGTGGGCCATTGAGGCCCGGCACTAGGCCCGTCCGGCGGGATTCCACGGGCTTCGCACCACATCGGATTTGATTATTGTGACGTGTCATATTGGGATTTAAGCATGCAGTGGCAGTTTCCAGTTTCCTGAGATATTTGCGCCTTCCGGCCCCGCTGCTCTGTCTTCGGCGTGCTGTTTTTCAGGATTTGCTTCCTTAGCCTTTGACCATCCAAGGTCTGTCCACAAGGCAGTGGCGGTTTTGCTTCAGAGTGTCCTTCTCCTAGATCGATTGCGGTCCCCTGTTAACGAACTCGATCTGTCCGGGTTTTTGTTCGGAGTGTCCTTCTCTTAGATGGATTGCGGTCCCCCGTTTACGAACTCCATCTGTCCAGGTTTTTGCTCAGAGTGTCCTTCTCTTAGATGGATGTCGGTCCCCCGATGACGAGCTCCATCTACCCGTGCAACAGATTTATGAAATTTTCCAATTCATGCATGAAAATAGTTAATTTTGAGCATTTTTCAATTCGAGTTGTACAATGTCCAAATCAAAAAATGTTGGACTTTCGAAAATTTTGAATTTCTCGAGTTTTCTTGACTTTCGCGATTTTTGTGTACCCTGTGGGGATCTCGGTTTCCTACAAACTACGAAGTCTTACCACATACTGCTGACTGCAAGACTACACTTACACGCCAGATCAGACAAAACGTAAACACGAGAGAACTCATTAAATTTATAGAATTCACTACACATTGCTTTCATTGTTTGTTGTTTCCAGCAAAGTAGATGCTACATTGGTGACTCCGACTTAAAACAACTTATATTATTATTATTATTACAATTTACCAGTTCAACTCTTAACAAGAACATAATAAACATGTCTATCGACGCCGTAGCTTTGAAATTGGCCACATTCTGGACCACTTGTCCTTCAGCGTGGTTTGCACAAAGCGAGACACAATTTGCCTTACGCGATATAGCAAGCGATGAAACAAAGTACTACTATGTAGTGGCTGCCTTAGACTCAGACACAGCAACTAGAGCCCTTGCTATTCTATCATCACCACCCAAGGAAGGTAAATATGAAATACTGAAAAACTTCCTGCTGTCTGCATTCGGCCTTTCGGAAACAGAGAAAGCGAAATCTCTACTCAACATGAATGGTTTGGGCGACTTAAAGCCATCTGAGTTAATGGACAGGATGTTAGTGCTCGTCGGCAAACACAGGCCCTGTCTGCTCTTCAGACAGTTATTCTAATGACAACTTCCAGCAAACATCAGACTTCCATTAGCAAACTCGTCCAATCTGGATGATTACAGGGCACTTGCCAGAGAAGCTGACAATTTTTTCTATGCTGCTCACTCAAACTCTTTTCAATTTCTCATACTACTTGTGAAGTTGACACACGAACCATGACCAGTGAAATAGATTCCCTCTGCTGGTACCATCAACGGTTTAGTTCAAATGCCCGTCGATGTGCACAAACATGCAAACTCTTCAATTCATTCAAGAAAAACAAGAAGAACCAGGGAAACGCCAAGCCGGGTCAACAGTAATTTCTGCTGTCGACGCAGATTCTTACTCAGCCAACGCACCCACATCAAAAAATCTCCAACTCATCGTCGTCGATGAAAATTCAAACCGACGTTTTTTAGTAGATACTGGAGCTCAAGTATCTGTCACACCCGCCTCTGCACCAGACAAAAGCTTGGGTTCCTCTGATCTCGCATTACAAGCTGCTAATGGTTCTACAATAAAAACGTACTACATGCTACACGCTACATGCTAAACGCTACACGTTACACGTTACATGCTACACGCTACACCCGACACGTTACATGCTACACGCGACACGTTACACGCTACACGCTACACGCTACACGTTACACGCGACACGTTACATGCTACACGCTACATTATGCACGTTATATGATACAGGATACACGATACATGATACACGATACATGCTACATGCTACATGCTACATGCTACATGATACACGTTACTTGATACATTTTACATTCTACACGCTACACGTTACATGCTACATGCTACACGTTACACGTTACATGCTACACGCTACACGCGACACGTTACATGCTACATGTTACACCTTATGTGACTTTTGCAATTTTTGTGTAACCTTTTTTAATTTTCGAGTTGTACAGTGTTCTTAAAACTAAATCTTCTGGACTTTGTTTTGGTCAGGATGTTTAATGTGTAGTGGGTTAAAGTAGAATATTATTAGGGGATAAATTGCTCTCCATTTTCCCTTATCCTTGGGAGACCTTTCGCGGGCTCTAAGCGCTGAATTTCTGAATATTTGAGACGTTTCTCTTAACGCTGGGAAGTTTCGAATACCTCCCTCATCTCTCTCCTGTCTTCTTTTTTTTTAAATTTTTTTTTTAGTGAGTTGTTTTAAAATAAATAAGGTAATAATAAAGTTATATTCACCTATACAGGCCGGAAAAATCACACACGAACACGCACACACACACACATACACACTTTCTATCTCCCTTTTTCTTTCTCTTTCTCTCTCTATATCTCTCTCTCGTTCTCTATCTCCCCCCCCCCATCCCCTTCTCTCTATTTCTCTGGGTTTTTTTTTTTGTTTTTGTTTTTTGTTCTAATTTTTTGATTTTTTTAGCACACACACAAATATACACACGGACGCACACACTCACACACACACATACTCACAGACACACACACAGACACACACACACTCACCTATATACACAATCATTAGTGGATATTGAGTAATTTAATTTAATTATAATTAATGAATAGGTCTGCAGTCTTGCCTGTATTTTTAAAGGTGGAGGAGGACAGTCGACCCCTCCTCTCTATCCCTCTCATTAAAAAAAAAAAAATTTATTTGTTTTTTGTTTTTTTTTCATTTTTTTTTTAATGAGTTGTATTAAAATAAATAAGGTAATAATAAAGTTATATTCACGCATAGAGGACGAAACATTCACACACGAACACGGACACACACGCACATACACACTTTCTATCTTCCTTTTTCTTTCTCTTTCTCTCTCTCTCCATCTCTTTCTCGTTCTCACTCTCTATCTGCCCCCCCCCCCCTTCTCTCTATTTTTTGGTTTTTGATTTTTGTTACTAATTTTTTATTTTTTTAGCACACACACACACACACACACACACTTACACCCGTCGCACACAAACACACACACACACAAACATATACACACACACACACACACACACTCATATACACAATCATTTTGTAAAAAAGTCTCACATTAGTGGATATTGAGTAATTTAATTAATATATAATTAATGAATAGGTCTACAGTATTGCCTGTATTTTTAAAGGTGGAGGAGGACAGTCGGTTCACTTCATACAAGATATGATTTGCGGCGGAAAAGTCGGGAGGGGATGGATCAGTTTTTCAATGAGAAAAAAAATTATTTGGTATTTTTGAAATTTTTGATCTTTTCACGTTTTTTTGGTGAAAATTCGAAAATTTTTAATTTATCATGTTTTTGGATAGAATTTGACATTTTGTAACATTTTTCGTGTGAAATTCGACTATTTAAAAAATATATACGAATATTTGAGTGAAATAGATGATTTTGAGCATTTTTCGAGTTTTAAAGTGTTCAAAGGACTAAAAGTTTTGGACTTTCGAAAAATTTAATTTCACGTTTTTTTGGTTAAAAATTGACAAAATATTTCAAATTTCCGAGTTTTCGAGAATTTGATGTAATTTTCAAATTTTTGCAGTCGACTTTCAGTACTTTCCGAGATAGACAATGTTCAATAAGTAATATATGATATTTTTCAATGTTTTCGATCTTTTCAGGTTTTTTGGTGAAATATGACAATTTTGTCAAAACTCCGAGTTTTCAACAGTTTTATGAAATTTTCCAATTCATGCATGAAAATAGTTAATTTTCAGCATTTTTTAATTCGAGTTGTACAATGTCCAAATAAAAAAATGTTGGACTTTCGAAAATTTTGAATTTCTCGAGTTTTCTTTAAACGCTCTTTTCAAGTTTATAGGTGACATTTGACGATTTTTTAAAATCTCCGAGTTGTCAACATTTTCATGATTCTTCGAATGTGGGGCTTTCGAAAATTTAGAATTTTTCCAGTTTTGGGGGGGGGGATTGACTATTTTTTCAAATTTCCGAGTTTAATTATTCCTCTAATTTGTGCAATAAATTGTCGATTTTGAGCATTTTACGAGTTTTACATTATTGAAAAGTAAAATTTGGGATTTTAGAAATGTTCTTTTTCACGATTTTTGGTGACTTTAACAATTTTTTAAATATCTCAAAGATTTCTATTGTTTGATGAAAAATATACACAATCATTTTGTAAAAAAGTCTCACATTAGTGGATATTGAGTAATTTAATTAATATATAATTAATGAATAGGTCTGCAGTCTTGCCTGTATTTTTAAAGGTGGAGTAGGACAGTCGGTTCACTACATACAAGATATGATTTGCGGCGGAAAAGTCGGGAGGGGATGGATCAGTTTTACAATGAGAAAAAAAATTATTTGGTATTTTTGAAATTTTGGATCTTTTCAGGTTTTTTTTGTGAAAATTCGAAAATTTTCAATTTATCATGTTTTTGGACAGAATTTGACGTTTTGTAACATTTTTCGTGCGAAATTTGACTATTTAAAAAATATATACGAATATTTGAGTGAAATAGAAGATTTTGAGCATTTTTTGAGTTTTACAGTGTTCAAAAAATTAAAAGTTTATGGTATTTTTCAATGTTTTCGATCTTTTCAGGAATTTTGGCGAAATATGACAATTTTGTCAAAACTCCGTTTTCAACAGTTTTATGAAATTTTCAAATGAGAATAGTTAATTTTGAGCATTTTTCAATTCGAGTTGTACAATGTCCAAATAATGAAATTTTGGACTTTCGAAAATTTTGAATTTCTTGAGTTTTCTTTAAACGCTCTTTTCAAGTTTATAGGTGACATTTGACGATTTTTAAAAATTTCCGAACTGTCGACATTTTGATGATTCTTCGAATGTGGGACTTTCGAAAATTTAGAGTTTTTCCAGTTTTTTTTTTTTTGGGGGGGGGGGGGGATTGACTGATTTTTCAAATTTCCGAGTTTGATTATTCCTCGAATTTGTGCAATAAATTGTCGATTTTGAGCAATTTACGAGTTTTACATTGTTCAAAAAGTAAAATTTGGGATTTTAGAAAACACGATACACGCTACATGCTACATGCTACACGCTACAAGTAACACGTTACATGCTACACGCTACACGCGACACGTTACATGCTACACGCGACACGTAACATGCTACACGCTACACGCGACACGTTACATGCTACACGCTACATGCTACACGCTACACACTACACGTTACACGCGACACGTTACATGCTACACGTTACATGCTACACGCTACACAATACAAGTTACACGCGACACGTTACATGCTACACGCTACACGCTACACACTACACGTTACACGCGACACGTTACATGCTACACGCTACACGCTACACACTACACGTTACACGCGACACGTTACATACTACACGCTGCATTATACACGTTATATGATACATGATACACGCTACATGCTACATGCTCTATGCTACATGATACACGTTACTTGATACATTTTACATTCTACACGCTACATGTTACATGCTACACGTTACACGTTACACGCTACACGCTACACGTGACACGTTACATGCTACACGTTACACGTTATGTGACTTTCGCAATTTTTGTGTACCCTGTGGGGATCTCCGTTTCCTACGAACTACGAAGACTTACCACATACTGCTGACTGCAAGACTACACTTACACGCAAGATCAGACAAAACGTAAACACGAGAGAACTCATTAAATTTATAGAATTCACTACACATTGCTTTCATTGTTTGTTGTTTCCAGTAAAGTAGATGCTACATTGGTGACCCCGACTTAAAACAACTTATATTATTATTATTACAATTTACCAGTTCAACTCTTAACAAGAACATAATAATAATAAACATGTCTATCGACGCCGTAGCTTTGAAATTGCCCACATTCTGGACCACTTGTCCTTCAGCGTGGTTTGCACAAAGCGAGGCACAATTTCCTTACGCGATATAGTAAGCGATGAAACAAAGTACTACTATGTAGTGGCTGCCTTAGACTCAGACACAGCAACTAGAGTCCTTGTTATTCTATCATCACCACCCAAGGAAGGTAAATATGAAATACTGAAAAACTTCCTGCTGTCTGCATTCGGCCTTTCGGAAACAGAGAGAGCGAAATCTCTACTCACCATGAATGGTTTGGGCGACTTAAAGCCATCTGAGTTAATGGACAGGATGTTAGTGCTCGTCGGCAAACACAAGCCCTGTCTGCTCTTCAGACAGTTATTCTAAAGACAACTTCCAGCAAACATCAGACTTCCATTAGCAAACTCGTCCAATCTGGATGATTACAGGGCACTTGCCAGAGAAGCTGACAATTTTTTCTACGCTGCTCACTCAAACTCTTTTCAATTTCTCATACTACTTGTGAAGTTGACACACGAACCATGACCAGTGAAATAGATTCCCTCTGCTGGTACCATCAACGGTTTGGTTCAAATGCCCGTCGATGTGCAAACTCTTCAATTCATTCAAGAAAAACAAGAAGAACCAGGGAAACGCCAAGCCGGGTCAACAGTAAATTCTGCTGTCGACGCGGATTCTTACTCAGCCAACGCACCCACATCAAAAAATCTCCAACTCATCGTCGTCGATGAAAATTCAAACCGACGTTTTTTAGTAGATACTGGAGCTCAAGTATCTGTCACACCCGCCTCTGCACCAGACAAAAGCTTGGGTTCCTCTGATCTCGCATTACAAGCTGTTAATGTTTGACGATTTAATACAATATAGGAATATTTGAGTGAAATAGAAGATTTTGAGCATTTTTCGAGTTGTACAGTGTTCTAAAAACTAAATCTTTTGGACTTTCAAAAAATTGATTTTCACGTTTTTTGGTGAAACAATTTTTTTTTAAAACGTGAAAAATTCGAAATTTTCGAAAGTACTAAATTTTTATTTTTTAACTTTGTACAACTGAGGACTTCCGGTAGAGTGGCGGAATAAAGAAGTAAGGTAGGCGTTTAATTTTATTTTTGTTTTCTTCATGTGACTTTCGTAATTTGTGTGTACCCTTTCTTATTACTTTCGGTTAACGTTATCATTATAATTGGTGTTAAGTAAAAGTTAGATGAAATTGCGGTAATGTTAAATAGCTGAGTGGCTTTCCTTTTCTCAGTTACAACCTTCCCTAGGGGATAGTTTCACTATTGTTTTCCTCATAGTTATTTGACTCTCTTCCCTCACATATTATATTATTACTATTATTATTATTACTACTATTGTTTATTTGTTTTGGTCAGGATATGTAATGTGTAGTGGGATAAAGTACAATATTATTAGGGGATAAATTGCTCTCCATTTTCCCTTATATTCTCTTACATTTGTGTGAAATTTGACGATTTAAAAAAAGAATACGAATATTTGTGTGAAATAGAACATTTTGAGAATTTTCGAATTGTACAGTGTTCTAAAAACTAAATCTTTTGGACTTTGTGTTGGTCTGGATGTTTAATGTGTAGTGGGTTAAAGTAGAATATTATTAGGGGATAAATTGCTCTCCATTTTCCCTTATCTTCTCTTACATTCTGTGGGAGACCTTCCACGGGCTCCAAGCGCTGCATTTCTTAATATTTGAGTCGTTTCTCTTAACGCTGGGAAGTTTCGGAAAACCTCACTCTTCTTTCTCCCCGCACCCCTCCTGTCTATCCCTCTCATTTTTTTTTTTTTTTTTTTTTTTTTTTTTTCATTTTTTTAAAATGAGTTGTATTAAAATAAATAAGGTAATAATAAAGTTATATTCACGTATAGAGGCCGAAACAATCACACACGAACACGGACACACACGCACATACACACTTTCTATCTTCCTTTTTCTTTCTCTTTCTCTCTCTCTCTCTATCTCTTCCTCGTTCTCTCTCTCTATATCGCCCCCCCCCACCCTTATCTCTATTTTTTTTTTTTGTTTTTTGTTACTAATTTTTTATTTTTTTAGCACACACACACACACATACACCCGTCGCTCACAAACACACACACACACACTCATATACACAATAATTTTGTAAAAAAGTCTCACATTAGTGGATATTGAATAATTTAATTAATATATAATTAATGAATAGGTCTGCAGTCTTGCCTGTATTTTTGAAGGTGGAGGAGGACAGTCGGTTCACTACATACAAGATATGATTTGCGGCGGAAAAGTCGGGAGGGGATGGATCAGTTTTACAATGAGAAAAAAAATTATTTGGTATTTTTGAAATTTTAGATCTTTTCAGGTATTTTTGGTGAAAATTCGAAAATTTTTAATTTATCATGTTTTTGGACAGAATTTGACCTTTTGTAACATTTTTCGTGTGAAATTTGACTATTTAAAAAATATATACGAATATTTGAGTGAAATAGAAGATTTTGAGCATTTTTTGAGTTTTACAGTGTTCAAAAAACGAAAAGTTTATGGTATTTTTCAATGTTTTCGATCTTTTCAGGAATTTTGGTGAAATATGACAATTTTGTCAAAACTCCGTTTTCAACAGTTTTATTCTTCGAATGTGGGACTTTCGAAAATTTAGAGTTTTTCCAGTTTTTTTTTTTTTGGGGGGGGGGGGGGAATTAACTGATTTTTCAAATTTCCGAGTTTGATTATTCCTCGAATTTGTGCAATAAATTGTCGATTTTGAGCAATTCACGAGTTTTACATTGTTGAAAAGGTAAAATTTGGGATTTTAGAAAACACGATACACGCTACATGCTACATGCTACACGCTACACGTAACACGTTACATGCTATACGCTACACGCGACACGTTACATGCTACACGCGACACGTTACATGCTACACGCTACACGCGACACGTTACATGCTACACGCTACACACTACACGTTACATGCTACACGCTACACACTACACGTTACACGCAACACGTTACATGCTACACGCTACACGCTACACACTACACGTTACACGCGACACGTTACATGCTACACACTGCATTATACACGTTATATGATACATGATACACGCTACATGCTACATGATACACGTTACTTGATACATTTTACATTCTACACGCTACATGTTACATGCTACACGTTTCACGTTACATGCTACACGCTACACGTGACACGTTACATGCTACACGTTACACGTTATGTGACTTTCGCAATTTTTGTGTACCCTGTGGAGATCTCCGTTTCCTACGAACTACGAAGACTTACCACATACTGCTGACTGCAAGACTACACTTACACGCAAGATCAGACAAAACGTAAACACGAGAGAACTCATTAAATTTATAGAATTCACTACACATTGCTTTCATTGTTTGTTGTTTCCAGTAAAGTAGATGCTACATTGGTGACCCCGACTTAAAACAACTTATATTATTATTATTACAATTTACCAGTTCAACTCTTAACAAGAACATAATAATAATAAACATGTCTATCGACGCCGTAGCTTTGAAATTGCCCACATTCTGGACCACTTGTCCTTCAGCGTGGTTTGCACAAAGCGAGGCACAATTTGCCTTACGCGATATAGCAAGCGATGAAACAAAGTACTACTATGTAGTGGCTGCCTTAGACTCAGAAACAGCAACTAGAGCCCTTGCTATTCTATCATCACCACCCAAGGAAGGTAAATATGAAATACTGAAAAACTTCCTGCTGTCTGCATTCGGCCTTTCGGAAACAGAGAGAGCGAAATCTCTACTCAACATGAATGGTTTGGGCGACTTAAAGCCATCTGAGTTAATGGACAGGATGTTAGTGCTCGTCGGCAAACACAAGCCCTGTCTGCTCTTCAGACAGTTATTCTAAAGACAACTTCCAGCAAACATCAGACTTCCATTAGCAAACTCGTCCAATCTGGATGATTACAGGGCACTTGCCAGAAAAGCTGACAATTTTTTCTACGCTGCTCACTCAAACTCTTTTCAATTTCTCATACTACTTGTGAAGTTGACACACAAACCATGACCAGTGAAATAGATTCCCTCTGCTGGTACCATCAACGGTTTGGTTCAAATGCCCGTCGATGTGCACAAACATGCAAACTCTTCAATTCATTCAAGAAAAACAAGAAGAACCAGGGAAACGGCAAGCCGGGTCAACAGTAAATTCTGCTGTCGACGCGGATTCTTACTTAGCCAACGCACCCACATCAAAAAATCTCCCTCATCGTCGTCGATGAAAATTCAAACCGACGTTTTTTAGTAGATACTGGAGCTCAAGTATCTGTCACACCCGCCTCTGCACCACACAAAAGCTTGGGTTCCTCTGATCTCGCATTACAAGCTGCTAATGTTTGACGATTTAATACAATATAGGAATATTTGAGTGAAATAGAAGATTTTGAGCATTTTTCGAATTGTACAGTGTTCTAAAAACTAAATCTTTTGGACTTTCAAAAAATTGATTTTCACGTTTTTTGGTGAAACAATTTTTTTTAAAACGTGAAAAATTCGAAATTTTCGAAAGTACTAAATTTTTATTTTTTAACTTTGTACAACTGAGGACTTCCGGTAGAGTGGCGGACATAAAGAAGTAAGGTAGGCGTTTAATTTTATTTTTGTTTTCTTCATGTGACTTTCGTAATTTTTATGTACCCTTTCTTATTACTTTCGGTTAACGTTATCATTATAATTGGTGTTAAGTAAAAGTTAGATGAAATTGCGGTAATGTTAAATAGCTGAGTGGCTTTCCTTTTCTCAGTTACAACCTTCCCTAGGGGATAGTTTTACTATTGTTTTCCTCATATTTATTTGACTCTCTTCCCTCACATATTATATTATTACTATTATTATTATTACTACTATTGTTTATTTGTTTTGGTCAGGATATGTAATGTGTAGTGGGATAAAGTAGAATATTATTAGGGGATAAATTGCTCTCCATTTTCCCTTATATTCTCTTACATTTCTTTCTCTTTCTCTCTCTCTATCTCTTTCTCGTTCTCTCTCTCTATCTTCCCCCACCCCCCGCCTCTCTATTTCTTTGGGGGTTTATTTTGTTATTGTTTTTTGTTCTAATTTTTTGATTTTTTTAGCACACACACAAACATACACACGGACGCACACACACACACATACACACACACACAAACACATACACCTATATACACAATCATTTTGCAAAAAGTCTCATCTTAGTGGATATTGAGTAATTTAATTTATATATAATTAATGAATAGGTTTGCAGTCTTTCCTGTATTTTTAAAGGTGGAGGAGGACAGTCGGTTCACTACATACGAGATATGATTTGCGGCGGAAAAGTCGGGAGGGGATGGATCAGTTTTACAATGAGATAAAAAATTATTTGGTATTTTTGAAATTTTTGATCTTTTCACGTTTTTTTTGGTGAAAATTCGAAAATTCTAAATTTCTCATGTTTTTGGATAGAATTTGACATTTTGTAACACGAAAAATCGTGTGAAATTTGACTATTTAAAAATATATATACGAATATTTGAGTGAAATTGAGGTAAATTTCGAGCATTTCTAATTTTTTAATTTTTAATAAAAATTTGTTTCATCAAAAAACGTGATAATTTAATTTTTTGAAAATCCATTTCCATTTTTTCCACGATTTTTGAAATTTTTCATTCATGAATAGTGGAATTGGAGCATTATGTTGTCTCACTGAATGATTTTGGAAATCTCTTGGAACACTTGCCATCTTTCATGCATGGACTGTTGGGATTGGCCAGGCCACAGGGACCATTTTGAAACTAAATTCTGTAATGTTTTGTTTTGTGGATTTTCTGCACCTATCAAGATCTTGAGTAGTTATGGGTTTTGCACTGCGATCAAGGATAATCAGGATGTGAGAATGTGGCAGGTCTCTCTTTTGAAATTCAATGACCTTCACATATACTAAGACTTTGCCAAAAAATTAATTTTAATTATCTCTTCCATGAATGCCCCTAATTTCATTTTAAAGACCCTGGAGACTAAATCTGGCCGGTCTGCAGCTGTATGTTGACATGGATTACAGGTTACAGTAAGGATTAAATCTGGTTTACCATATCTGCACCACTTGATATTGCATTTTGGTATAATTGGAGCATGCTTCTTTGAACCCCTGTGAATGAAGATGGCAAAACAATTTTGGTCCCTACTGTAGCTCCATGTGCGTCACCTCTATACACTGCATCCACCAGTTCTTGATACAATTCTGCTCGTAATGACTGTTGATTAAATCGAATGTATTGCCGGCGTTGCTTTTTAACTTTAGCATACTGATCTATACAATATTCATACATCGACTGTTGGTTTGGATGGTCATCTGATTTGCGGTATAATACAATATCCCTCCGGTTACTACAGTTGATAGGGTTATTTGGGAGTAAAACAGCAACTTCTGAAGCAGTCGGTAAATTATATCTACGGGGATCTTTTGATGAATCTGCTCACAGCACCATTCTAATATCCTTCCCTTGATCTCCAGCATCTTTATTATTAGTATTAGTAGTAGAAGTAGCGGAAGTAGTAGAAGTAGTAGTAGTAGTAGTAGTAGTAGTAGTAGTAGTAGTAGTAGTAGTAGTAGTAGTAGTAGTAGTAGTAGTAGTAGTAGTAGTAGTAGATCTAGTTCTGGTTTGAGTTTGAAGGGAGATAAGACATGAGTTTCTTCCTCTTGACTAGGAACGTCAACTACTTCTACGTCAATACCGCATGGTTCTTCAGCTTGGCGTACAAATCGGCCTGAAGCATTTTCTTGATTAGCTTGATTACGATTAGATGCATATTTCAATCGATGCGCTTGTCGTTGCCACGCTTTATTCGGCATGATTTTAGTTTATCAGTCAGTAGATATCAATATCAATAAGTCCCAAGTCTTTACCACGCTTAACTGAAATCTTCAAATATTTGCATAAAATTGTACAACTGAGGACTTCCGGTAGCGTCCCGCTGAGTTGCGGAGATAAAGAAGTTAGGTAGGCGTTTAAGTTTGTTTTTTTTTTTGTTGTTTTTTTTTGTTACTAACTTTTTATTTTTTCAGCACACACACACACACACATACACACGTACACACACACACACACACACACACACGCACACACCTATATACACAATCATTTTGCAAAAAAAGTCTCACATAAGTGGATATTGAGTACTTTAATTAAGGCTAGCACTATTCAGTATCTGATACTGAATAGTGGTTTTGCACTATTCAGTATCAGATACTGAATAGTTGTTTTGTACTATTCAGTATCTGATACTGAATAGTGGTTTTGTACTATTCAGTATCTGACACTGAATAGTGGTTTTGCACTATAATACGGTGTTTTTTTTCTTTCCGAAACCTGACAAAGTTATGGGAAGAGGGCAGCTGTGGGAGTGACTCAGAGAAGTGTACACTTGCGGGGAGTGAACCTGGGACTGAGTTTCGGCGGGTTTCGTAATAAAAAGCAATTACTTTTTGGCTAGCACTATTCAGTATCTGATACTGAATAGTGGTTTTGCACTATTCAGTATCAGATACTGAATAGCGGTTTTCCACTATTCAGTATCTGATACTAAATAGTGGTTTTGTACTATTCAGTATCTGATACTGAATAGTGGTTTTGTACTATTCAGTATCTCACACTGAATAGATAGAATGCGCTTGGCCAAGGAGTTCACAACATTGCCATCCGGAAGTATAACGGACCAACAAACAAACTCTGTGTAACAATGAACTTTTATAGTCTGGTTAATACAGTTTAGTGAGAACAACTCACAAACGCGGATGGCAAAAACAATAACAAAGGCCTGAGTGACGTCATCTGCATACTATCTATAGTGGTTTTGCACTATAATACGGTGTTTTTTTTTCCGAAACCTGACAAAGTTATGGGAAGAGGGCAGCTGTGGGAGTGAATCTGGGACTCAGAGAAGTGTACACCTGTGGGGAGTGAACCTGGGACTGGGTTTCGGCGGGTTTCGTAATAAAAAGCAATTACTTTTTTACGAAACCTGACGACACCTGGGAATATCCGACAAAGTCATGGGAGGTAGGCAGCAGTGTGTGTGTGTGTGTGTGTGCGTGTGTGTGTGTGTGTGTGTAAGGGAGGAGGGAAAGGAAGGGATGAACCTGAGATTCAGGGAAGTGTACACCAGTGGTGAGTGAACCTGGGACTCTAGGTTTTGTAAAACAGCAGTAACAAAATGGGGGGGGGGGGATTACTTTTTTACGAAACCCGACAATATGCGGTAAAGTTGTGGAAAGTAGGCAAAGCGTGGGGACTGAACTTGAGACAGTGAAGTGTACACCAGTGGGGAGTGAACCTGAGACTATGGTTTTCGGGGGGCTTCAGATAATTTCATATAAAAGCAATTACTTTTTTACGAAAATCGACGAAACCTGACAATATCCGAGAGAGTTATGGGTAGTAGGCAACAGTGGGGAGTGAACCTGAGATTCGGGGAAGTGTACACCAGTGGGGAGTAAACCTGGGTCTGGGTTTCAGCGGGTTTTGTAAAAGAAAAAAAGCAATTACTTTTTGTTTACGAAATGCGCCAAATTCCAACAAAATGGGGCAAAGTTATCGAAAGTAGGCAAATAATGGGGAGTGAACCTGAGACTAAGGGAAGTGTACACCAGTGGGGAGTGAACCTGAGACTATGGTTTTCGGCGGCTTCAGTGAGATTCACATAAACGCAATTACTTTTTTACGAAACCCGGCAATATCCGACAAAGTTATGGGAAGTAGGCAACAGTGGGGAGTGAACTTGAGATTCATGGAAATGTACACCATTGGGGAGTGAACCTGAGACTCTGGTTTTCGGCGGGTTTCAGCGAGTTTCACATAAAAGCAATTATTTTTTTACGAAACCCGACGAAAGCTGGCAATATCCGACAAAGTTATTGAAGTAGGCAACAGCGGGGAGTGAACTTGAGATTCATGGAAGTATACAGTGGGGAGTGAACCTGAGACTCTGGTTCTAAGAGGGTTTCAGCGAGTTTCATATAAAAGCAATTGCTTTTTTTACGAAACCCGGCAATATCCGACAAAGTTGTGGGAAGTAGGCAACAGTGGGGAGTAAACCTGAGATTCAGGGAAGTGTACACCCGTGGGGAGTGAACCTGGGACTCTGGATTTTGTAAAAAAGCAAGACCAAGGGGGAGGGTGAATTACTTTTTTACGGAACCCGCCAAAACCCGACAACGTTATGGGAAGCAGGCAGCAGTGGGGAGTGAATCTGGGATTCGGACACCGATGAAGATTGAACCTGGGACTACGAGAGGTTGATACCAGTGGACAGTAAGCTCAAATTGTACTTTTATTTCGAAACCTACCGAAATTGTCAAAAGTTATGGGAGGTGGGCACCATTGGGCAATGAACCGGGACTCAGGGAAGTGCACACCGGTTGGGAGTGAACCTGGGACTGTGAGAAGAGGATATCAGTGGAAATGAACCTGAGACTATGGAAGATGGATACCAGTGGGAAATGAAGCCGGACTATGGGAGTTGGGTACCAGACGAGAATGAAGCAATTACTTTTTTACGAAACCCGCCAAAACCCATCGAAAAACCATAGACTTAGGTCTACTCCCCAATAGTGTACACTTCCCTGAGTCTCGGGTTCACTCCCCAACTGTTGTCTACTTTCTTTCCATAACTTTGTCGGATATTGTCAGGTTTCTTAAAAAAAGTAATTGCTTTTTTTTTACGAAACCCAGTCCCAGGTTCACTCCCCACTGCTGCCTACTTCCCATAACTTTGTCGGGTTTCGTAAAAAAAAGAAACACCCCTAAAAGTACCACGTGTAAATAGATGTCAATTGTAGTCTAATATTCAGTATCTATTTAAATTATTATTATTATTATTATTATTATTATTATTATTATTATTATTATTATTATTATTATTATTATTATTATTATTATTATTATAATATTATTATTATTATTATTATTATTATATTATTATTATTATTATTATTATTATTATTATTATTATTATATTATTATTATTATATATATTATTATTATTATTATTATTATTATTATTATTATTATTATTATTATTATTATTATTTATTATTATTATTATTATTTCTACTTACTAATAAAAGAACAATAGTATAATATCAACATTAAAGTATATTACAAGCAAATAAAATTATTAAAACAAAAGTTTAAAAATATCAATAGACAGAAGGAATTTCTAAAATTTGGGGGGAAAAAAACAAACTTTGAATCGGGCTGTCAGTTACTGCACGTGTTCAATCTGGAAATAGGTCAGCAGTTTATTTACATTCAACCGAGATTGTCGCACTTTTCACTCTCTCTATAAAAAAGAGTTCCTTGTGGATACTGAATAGTGGCAAAGCACTATTCAGTATCTGATACTGCATAACCACTTCGTTTAATTAATATATAATTAATGAATATGTCTTGCCTGTATTTTTAAAGGTGGAGGAGGACAGTCGGTTCACTACATACGAGATATGTTTTGCGGCGGAAAAGTCGGGAGGGGATGGATCCCTCATAGGAGCCCAAAGGATAGGGCGGTTGTGGAGGATTTATCCCTCCAACATCGAGGCCAGGGTAAAGATGCTGGCCAGAGGGGTCGTCCTTAGAGGGAGAAAACTGGAACCCATTTATTCTCCTGGACGAAGAGGGGAAGGAGATCGCGGTCACCAAACTGTTTATTGGTCCCAATCTCATTCTCCAATGAAGAGATCGAAAAAAAAGGTCAAGATGCTTGGACTTAAAATGGCGAGTAGAATGGTTATGGAGCGGGTAAGGGACCCACAAGGCAAAATGATGACCTAGGTGACAGGGATGAGGATGGTGTGGATTTGTACCCCTACTGCCCCAACACCAAGAATAATAGACGTCGGGATCTTTAAAGGGTTCCTGTATTACAAGGATATGCACGACAATCGATGCAGGGATTGCATGGAGCATAGTGCCACAGCATGTAGAAAACAAGTCGTCTGCAGAAGATGCAAAACAGGGGGACATAGGGAAGTCGATTGTCCAATGCATGGAGGAAAATGAAGTGGAAACAGAGGAGGATAGAGTTGAAAACTATGAGAGGGAGGAGGAGAGGGAGGAGAAAGAGAAGGAGTCGGAAGAAGAAATGGAGGGGGAGAGAGAGGAGACGGAAGAGGAGGGAGAGAAGGAGATGGAGGATGAGGAAGAAGTAGAGGAGAGAAAGCGAGAGACAAGGAAGGAGAGAAGAAAGGAGACAAAAAGTGGAGAGAATCGGGAGGTGGACAAAAAAAAAACCACATGATAGAATTAATAGACGGGGAGGAGAGGATGTAAGAAAAGATATGGAAGTGGTAAAAGAAGGAAATGGAAAGAAGAAGCGAGGTAACGATGAACAGGTAAGAGAGATGCAAGAAGGTGAGATTGGTGGAAAAGGAAAATCAAATGAATTCATGGAAGACGATAAGGAAAAAGAAAGGAGTGGTCGGAAAGAAAAAGAAAAGATTTTCAAACAATTAAACGATAAAGTAGAAATTAATACATTGTACAAAGACAGAATATTATTGATAAAATTAAATACATACAATAACAAAGATAGAGGTATTTTAATCGCTAATATTTACGCTCCATGTATTACACAGGAAACAAATTATTTCTTTTCTCATTTAGGAAAGACTTTAATATCAAAATCTGAGTTAAATCTAGATTTACCAATGATTTGTTAAGGGGACTTTAACACTGTGGTAAATAATGAGTTGGACATAATATCTGGCAATCCACATGATAAAGAAAATGTTGAAAATGTTAATGATTTTATCAATAGATTAGCCTTTACAGATACATGGAGAATAAAACATCAAAAAGAAAAAAGTTTTACACGGAATAGAGGATCTCCTTTTATAGCTAGAAGTCTAGATTGTATTATCACCATTCTCAATAATACGAAGGTTTGTGTTAAAAATTGGGGACATATATCGGGGGATTTTGATATGCAAAGAGGCGTTAGACAAGGTTGTCCAATATCTCCTTTAATTTTTATTCTAGGAGTAGAAATAATGGCATCTAAAGTAAGACAGGAGAAAAGCATTCAAGGAATACTAATAGATAAGACAAGATTAATTATTAAACAATATGCTGACGATACAACTTTTTTTCTAAAAGATCAAAAAGACGTAAAACATGTGTTACAAAAAATTAATCAGTTTTCGATATTCTCTGGGCTTACTTTGAATAGGAGTAAATCTAAAAGTATGCAACTGAAAAATAATCAAATCCTTAGGAAAGGTTCATTGTTCAACATTCCAATTGTTGATTATCTAAACATTTTAGGAGTAATATTCAGTTTCAAATTGACTGCTACGGAAAATAAAAATAATTGGATTCATAAAATTGAAAGCATAAAGAAAATTCTAAAGTTATGGGAAAAAAGGGACCTTCCTTTGATAGGAAAAATAAATATAATCAAAACCTTTGGTATTTCTATGTTAATTTATATCATGCAGAGTATTTCAATCCCGTTGACGGTATTAGAGGAAATAAATAGATTGTTCTTTAAATTTTTGTGGCAAAAGAAAACATCAAATAGGAGAGCTTTTGAGAAAGTAAAAAGAAAGACCATGTGTAACGATAGAAGTAATGGAGGCCTGAACATTATTGACATAATTTCTTTACAAAAATCATTTCTGATTAATCCCAAATTTTCATCCAGGACTTTAATGTGACAAGAATTCAGAAGTTCAGAGGAGATGATGGTTAGATCGGGATGACTCAGGGACATATGTGCTCTGTGAAGAAGGGTGGGGACTGATTCTGCATTTTGTAAAATGGTGAGGTTGGTTGTATTGCAAAGCTTTTCTAGTTCTTTTCCTGTGTTGTTTAAATTTTTGTATCCCCATAGTGGAGAGTGGCCATTGAAGTCACCAGCAATTATTGTGTTGTTGTATTGGGAACTGTTTAGATCTGTTCGGTTTATAGTACACCTTGGAGGGTTGTAAATATTGTAAATGGTAAATTTCTTATTTAGGTGCCATAAGGTGACTTTCTGTACATCGGTCGAGTTCTGTGATGGTTTAGAAGTAACATCTCCCGTGATGTCATGTCTTATAATATAAGTAATAATACCACGGCAGTCGTCACATTTGCAGGTATAGTATGTATAATCTGTTTTTGTGTGTCAAGGTGTCAAGACGTCTTTCTATCTGCTGTGGTGTTATCGTGCATATTATCCTATATTTCTCAAGTAATTGTTGTTGTCTTGGATTGAAATTTATATTGGTCTGTTCGTCTCATTTCCCTTTATCTTTTGGACTATATTCCAGACTGTTTGAGTGTTTTGTGTTTTCAGGATTTCCAATTGAAACTGTGAAGGTAGTACAAAATTCTTCAACTTCTGCCATTATTTCACCATTCGAGACATTAAATCATCTCATCATTGTATTATTATTATTATTATTATTCAATATCACCGTAACCGTCATCGTCGCTGTTCACCTGTAAACCCTGGTTGTTTTGATGATCTGGATTGTGATTGTTGTGTAAACATTCCGTGTCACTGTTTGTTTTGTCACTCTGTGACAAGAATCGTGAACTGTTTTCTCCCAACCGTAACCCCCCCCCCCAACCTTCTCTCTCTCTTCAACGTACATATTTGATAATAAGTAGCCAAACCATGTCTACCCCAGCTTCCAATGCAAAGAGATTAAGAGGGGGTAGCGACGATCTACCGAGTGTTACTGACGAGATGTGTGAGTTGAGAAGGGAATTCATAGAATTGAGGAATGTAATTGATGGAGTTAAAGACAGCGTTAGCTCGGTTTTAGCGGTGTTGGGACAACTCAGTACCATTAAAGATCAAATGGACAGGATATTAGAAAATATGAAAGGACAAGAGGAGAGGTTAGACAGGATAGAGGAGGAGGTAAAGATGCAACGAAGTGAGGCGAGAATTGTCAAGGAAGATGTGGGGGTGTTGAGAAGGCGAGTGGAGGTGTTAGAGGCGAGGGCGATTGAGAGTGAGGCCAGAAGCAGGAGGAACAACTTGGTGTTTCACGGTGTCGAGGAGAGGGAGGGAGAGAATTGTTTTGAACTGGTGGCGGAGTTGGTGCGGAAGTGCAAAGTGGAAGGAAGGGTGGTGATAGAAAGAGCGCACAGGATGGGTAGAAGAACGAGTGACAAAAGAAGGCCTGTCATTGCCAAATTCCTTGACTTCAATGACAGGCAACGAGTCAAGCTGGGGAAAAAGCATCTGCCTCCTGGACTTGGAGTAAGTGAAGACTTTCCGTCTGAGATCCGGGAGGCAAGACGCCAATTGATGGCGGATTTGAAGGCAGCCAAGAATGCCGGAAGAGACGCCTGGATAGCATACCCAGCCAGGCTGATTGTGGACGGCAGGGAAGTGCGGACAGTGAGACCGACGACGACAACAGATCGACAATAGGAAGATGCGCCGCGGAGCCACCTTTCAAATGTATCCTTTTGTGTTTTTAATATCAATGGTAGTTTGGAAATGAAGAAAGAATGTCCTGAATTTGTTGAAAGTATTTATAAATTTGATGTAATTTTGTTAAGTGAGACGTGGACGAATGAGAGAAGTAATTTAATGTTAGATGGCTACTGTGAACCGTTCTGCAAACACCGTAAAAGAAAATCAAGGGCCAAACGGGATTCGGGTGGGTTAGTGTGTTATTTCAGGAAGCGTTTGGAAAAGGGTGCGTCAGTTGTAGATTGGGAGTATGAAGATGGTATGTGTTTTAAATTAGATAAGGAACATTTTGGATGGAATGAAAGTGTATATTTATTATTTATCTACACGAGGCCGTATGGATCAACGCGTAGCGATTTTGACGATAATGTAAGTTGTTTTGATGAACTGTTAAATCAATTGACAAAAGTGACCGATCAGGGAGGGATTATAGTAGCAGGAGACATGAATGCAAGGACGGCGGAGAGAGAGGATTGTTTGACTGTTGACATTAGAGAGAACCAGACAGAAGAGCTTTCGGTAGAGAATGTTTTATGTGAAAGAGATTTCTTATGTAATGACATGACAGTTAGACGTTTTAATAAGGACAAAAAAGTAAATGACTCATCTCATCTCATGTAGTTCCATATCTGAAGCAGACGTCGGAGGTCATCTTCCGCCAAGCTGATCTATCTCTTGCCAATTCTATTAAAGCAGCGCCACCTTTCTCAGCTTCATCTGTCCAAGTTCTTATCCCTTTCAAATACGTTATTCTTTGTCTTCCTCTTATTCTTTTTCCATTCATCTTTCCAGTCAAGGCGAGTATTTCCAAACCAGGGTGGCGGATAATGTGTCCTAAAAATTCCATTTGGCGTTTGATGATTTTTGTTATCAGTGATCTTTTTCTGTTTGCCATTTCTAAAATTTCTTCATTTCTTTTCCTTTCCATCCATGACACCCTCATCATTCTTCTGTAAAACCACATTTCCACTGCCTCCAGTCTTTTAACCATGGTCTTGTTTATGGTCCAGCTCTCACAACCATATAGCAGCACAGACAGTACATAGCAATCCAGGACTTTGATTTTTGTTTTCATGCTAATATTCCTGTTTTTCATAATTGTATGCAGCTGGTTGAATGCATTCTTCGCCATACCTATTCTTTTCTTTATTTCACAATCTGATTTTCCATTGGATGTTACATTGAAGCCTAAATATTTGAAACATTCAACTTGTTGTATTGTTTGTCCTCTGCTTGTTATTACACAGGCTGGTGGGTTATTATTTTTAGATACCGTCATACATTCTGTTTTAGATATATTCAGTTCCAGTCCCATATTTTCACTACTCCTGACTACAACATCCAGTAATTCTTGTAGTTCATGTTCAGATTCTGCCAGTAGAACCGTATCATCTGCATACCTCAGATTTGTTACATTCTTTCCTCCAATACACACCCCTTCTTATGTTCGATATCTCTTAATATCATTTCACTATAGAGGTTGAATAAATCTGGAGACAAAACACACCCCTGCCTAACTCCTCTTCTAATAGGTGTAAAACTGCTTAGTTCGTTGTCAACACGCATTGCTGCTTCTTGTTCCCAGTACAAATTCCGTAATATTCTTAAATCTTTACCATCAATGTCCAAGGATGATAGAATTTTGAATAGTTTTTCGTGTTGTACTTTATCAAAGGCTTTTGAATAGTCGATGAAACACATATACAGATCTTTATTTACTTCAATACATCTTTCCATCAGCATTGATAATGTGAATATTCCATTTCTGGTACCCTTGTCCTCAACAAAACCAAATTGCATCTCCCCAATTTCAGGTCGTATTTTATTTCTTATTCTTAGTAAAATTATCTTCAAAAGAATTTTTGTGAGGTGGCTCATTAGGCTAATAGTTCTGTGTTGTTCACAATCAACTGCCCCTGGCTTTTTTGGTAGTGCTATAAAAATGGATCGTTTCATATCAGTTGGCATTTTTCCTGTGTCATACACTTGATTTAGAAGGTTTGTGATGAATTCAATCCCCCATTCACCCAGGCCAGTCAAGGCTTCAATTGTTATGGCATCAGGTCCTGCAGCTTTTCCATTTTTCATGCTTTTCATGACGTTCCTAACTTCATCTTTCATTATAGAAGGCCCTTCCAGTTCTTTTATCATAGGCATTTCTCCTCGATTATCAAAAAAAAGTTCTTCAATATATTCTGACCATCTGTTTAGAATGCAGTCTTTGTCCATGATGGTGTTTCCACGCTTGTCTTTGATGCATCCACTTTTAGCACCTGATTTAGTTTTGTTTGTCACTTCTTTGATTTTCTGATGGAAGAATTTGCCATTTTTTTCTTTGCAGGACATTATATAGTGACATTGTTCATTTATCCAGTCTTCTTTAGCTTCGTTGCATTTTCTTTTTATCTGCCTGTTCAGAGTCTTGTATTTTTCTTCCTGATTTTTGGCCTTTCTTCTCTCATTCATTAGTTCTAATATCTCTGGAGTAATCCATTTCTTCTTCTGCAACTTAAGTGTGGTTGGAACATTTTCTTCTAATGATGCAGCAACACTGTCTTTAAACTGCTCATATTTCTCTTCTATATCTGTTAGTTCTCCAAGCACTTCAAACTTGTTTCTTACTGATAGTTCAAATTTTTCTTGTATCTTCTGTTCCTCCCGGAGAATGTCTAGTTGGTATTTAGGTTTAGCCTTTGCTCTTTTGCAGATTTTCAATTTAACTCGTATGGGGCATAGCACAGGTATATGATCGCTGTTACAGTCAGCCCCCGGCATAGATTTGGCATACAAAACCGAGTTTCGGAAACGTTTGCTGATGAGTATGTAATCTATTTGGTTTCTCACTCCATCTCCAGGACTTTTCCATGTCCACTTCCTTCTATTGTGGTTTGTTGACCAAGTATTTGTGATTGTCAGATCATGTTGACGGCACCATTGAATAAGACGATCACCTCTGTCATTTTTGTCTCCCAGACCATGTGGGCCCACAATATCTTCTATTCTTTCTCGGCCCACCTTGGCATTAAAATCGCCCATGATGAGTTTTATGTCTGAAGACTTAAACTGATGCATTGCTTTATCTATTTGTTGATAGAAATTTTCCACTTCTTCATCATCGTGACTGGTGGTTGGGGCGTATATTTGTAAAATATCAAAATCAAAAGGTTTTGCTTGTAGTTTGCTTGTCGTCATGATGTCCGTCCAAGCGAATCTAGTCAACGACGTCAATGGATGTTTTTCGAGCAACTCGATTACAGCCTCGTCCGGTAGAGATAGTCATGCAGGTGAACAGGTGACTCTCGACCGTCATCCAGCTACTGTGCACCACCAAACATTACGAACAGCAACATGGAATGTAAGAAGTCTGTACCAGAAAGGAAAATTAGCAAATGTAGTTATGGAAATGAAGAGATTGAATATCAATGTTTTAGGATTATCAGAAGTTAGATGGAAAGGAGCAGGAGAACTTAATTATGATGACTGTAAAATAATATACTCAGGAGGAGGAGAACACCAAAGGGGAGTTGGAATTATACTAGATAATAAAACGGCGCGAGCAGTCAAAGGATTCTGGCCCATATCAGACAGAGTAAATGACTATGGACTGAAATTACTCCAATTATGTTACACATGTGACCTTGCAATATTAAATGGGAGAACAGGGGAGGATAAAATGAATGGATGCACAACGTTTGGCAATAAAAAAGGGGAGAGTACAATCGACTATGTTATTTGCAATAAGCGGGTTATAGGAAATGTGTGTGGTTTTAACGTCCATGAAACAAATGAAATGTCAGATCATAAGATAATATCGTTTACTTTGAAATTAAATAATAGTGAGCATAGACGGGAGGTAAGTGACGGTTTAGATGGGGTTATGTTGACAAAGTGGAAAGAGGATAAGAAGGAGAATTACGTTACATTATTAAATACAGAAGTGTGTCATAATAAGGTGAGAAATCTAATATATTTGGTACAAACTAACACAGATCCAGAGGTATTAGAGGGTAATATAGTCAAGTTAACAGATATTATAACAGAAGCAGGGATAGATCTAGTAGTTAGGATAGAGGGGAGAGGGGATAAACAAAGGAAAGGGAGAAGAAAGAAAGCACCATGGTATAACGAAGCTTGTCAGATCCAACGAAAAGTATTCACTGAACGAGCACATAAGTTTATAGAGACGGGGACAGGGGAAAACAGGACATTGATGTGTAAGGAAAGGAATAAATACAGGAAGGTATGTAGGATTAACAAAAGAAATTACAGTCGCAAAAAAAGCGCAACATTTATTGGATTTAAGTAAGCATGAACCCCAGAACTTTTGGAAGGAAATAAAAAGAAATTCAGTATCACGAAGAGAGCTGCCAGATATAAACTTCTACGACCATTTTAAAACTTTAGCAAATAAAGAATCAGGGGTTGGGGAGATGGGTAGGGCGGAGATTGCAGAGGTAGAAAAGGATGTGGGAAGGAATATTATAGATATAGACATTTTAGATAAGCCAATCGAGATGGGGGAACTACACAAAGCAATTAAGGCTCTTAAACGCGGCAAAGCTACTGGAGTGGATAATATGTTAAATGAATTTATTATTAATGCAACTTCAGAAATCAAATTACTGATTTTATCAATTTTCAATAAGATACTGGAATTGGAATATTTCCCCTTGATATGGAGTCAGGGTAGAATTGTGCCGATTTTTAAAAAGGGAGATGAAAGAGATGTGAACAATTATAGAGGGATAACAATAATGAGTTGTATAGGAAAACTGTTTACAAGAGTGATGAATGAAAGACTAAATGTATGGGTGGAGGGAGAGAATGTGTTAAACGAGGTTCAATATGGATTTAGAAAGGGAAGGAGCACAGCAGATTGCCATTTTATTCTACATGGAATTATCGAGATATTGCTATCTAAAGGGAAGAAGCTACATTGTGCGTTTATCGACTATGAAAAAGCATATGACCTTATTGACAGATCCGCATTATTTACAAAATTGATCAAATCCGGTGTGAGCTCAAAATTTGTCAAGCTATTTAGAAACATGTATTCAAAGGTTGAGCTGGCCACAGGAGGTAAAGGTCAACAACAATTTTTAAAATCAAACAGCGGATTATTACAGGGTGAAAGCACTTCGCCACTTTTGTTTTCGCTGTTTGTTAATGATCTTGAAAGTAAATTAAGTGAAGATTCCATAGGATTACAAATACAGGATATTACAATTAAATTGCTCATGTTTGCAGACGATATGGCAATAATCAGTGAAACAAAAGAGGGTTTGCAGAACGGTTTAGACTCTTTACAAGAATATTGCATGCAATGGGAATAAAGGTAAATATCAGTAAAACAAAAATCGCAGTATTTAAAAAGGGAGGGAAAACTGGGCAACAAGACAAATGGTCATATCAGGGTAAAAGTATTGAAGTAATCTCGTCATTCAAGTATCTAGGCTGTCATTTTAGCGAATCGGGATCTCTTACAAAATGTACACAAGAAGTAACAAACTCAGCCGGAAGAGCACTATTTTCACTTAGAAAGTATTTTAACACTAACACAGAAATTTTACCTCAGATGCAAATGAAACTGTTCAATAGTACCATCTTACCAATACTGAATTATGGGGCAGAAATATGGGGTTTAAGAAGAGCTGATCCAATTGAAAGATTTCACCTCGGTTTTCTTAAATCCATTCTATGTGTTAAGCACAGCACACCAAACTGTTTTGTTTATGGGAATTGGGGGTGTATCCTTTGCATATTGAAAGAAAAATGAAAGTTATTAAGTATTGGTTGAAACTTATTCGCCCAGGAAGTAATGATTGCTCATTCACTCATGCAGTATACAAAGAACTTGTGCAATTGAATATTAATGAACCAAACACAACAACTTGGGTAAGCCTGGTGAAGCAGTTGCTGGATATGAGCGGAATGGGCCATTATTGGGTTAAACAAAATGTGAAAAATGAAAATTACTTTCTGGCGGTTTTAAAACAACGCTTGGATGACATGTTTCTACAAGAGTGGCACGCTGAGATGTCGATGACGACGTCTGGACGGCTGTATAAACACATTAAAGACACCTTTGAGTTAGAACCATATATATAAATCTTACAGAGTTGCCATCTCAAAAATCAGATTGAGTTCTCATTTGTTTTATATAGAAAGGGGTAGATGGGGCACAAGAAAAGTAGATAGAAATTATCGTAAATGCCCTACTTGTGACGTAATAGAAGACGAATACCATTGTCTAATTGAATGTTCGAGGTATACGCAAGAGAGAAGAAATTGC
>NC_088368.1:37530204-37597704 GCF_034508935.2 Berghia stephanieae | reverse complement strand
AGTTTAAGACAACTTTGAATGTCGGAATAATGTATCAATACGGCAATTTAATTCGAAATATACGAACATAGTATACTGGTTCTAATTGAAAATTGGACATTATTATTATTATTATTATTATTATTATTATTATTATTATTATTATTATTATTATTATTATTATTATTATTATTATTATTATTATTATTATTATTATTATTATTAGAGAAAAAGAGAGTGAAAGGGGGGGGGGTGGAGAAAGAAAAAGATTGATAGATAGACAGATAGACAGATAGATAGATAGATAGATAGATAGATAGAGAGAGAGAGAGAGAGAGAGAGAGATAGAAAGAAAGATTGAGAGAGAGAGAGAGAGAGGGGCGGGGGAGAAAGAAAGAGAGAAGTAGTGAGAGGGAAGATGAGAAGGACAAAGAGAGAGGGAGAGATATAGTGAGAGAAAGAGAAACAGAGAGAAAGAGAGGGAGAGAGAAAGAAAGAGAGAAAATGAGAGTGAGAGAGAAAGGAGAGGAGGGAGAGAGAGAAAGAGAGAAAGAGAGAGTGAAAGAGAGGAGGGAGTGAGAGAGAGAAGAGATAGAGAGAAAGAGAGAAAGAGCGAGAGAGAGTGAGAGAGAGAGAGAGGGGAGAAAGAGAAAGAGAAACAGAGAGAGAGAGAGAGAGCGAGAGGGAGAGAGAGAGGAGAGAGAGAAACAGAGAGAAAGAGAGAGAGAGAGAAGTAGTGAGAGAGAAGAAGAGAAGGATAAAGAGAGAGGGAGAGATATAGCGAGAGAAAGAGTAACAGAGAGAAAGAGAGGGAGGGAGAGAGAGAAAGAGAGAGTGAAAGAGAGGAGGGAGTGTGAGAGAGAGAGAGAAGAGATAGAGAGAAAGAGAGAGAGTTAGAGAGGGGAGAGAGAGAAAGAGAAAAAGAGAGAGGGGGAGAGAGAGAGAGAGAGAGAGAGAGAGAGAGAGAGAGAGCCGACGACGCCTGTTTGCATAATATCTACAAACCACCTTGAGCGACTTGGACTACACCACCGGTACCGGTGGTCAGCCATCCTTCCATCTGTCTGGGAGACTTTAATAGCCACCATCACGAATGGGGCTACCGAGACTGCAACGAGGCAGGACGACAACTCCGCTCATGGATGGACTGTAATGATCTACACCTAGTGTACGATCCTACAGCCAAGGGTACCTTCGGGGTAACCGCCATAAGAAGGAGTATACTCCAGACCTCACCCTCGTTACGAAAGGCGCGAACGGTGAACCGCTGCAGGTGAGGCGAACAGTCCTCGGGGACTTCCCGCACAGCCAGCACAGGCCGGTTCTTGTCACAGATTGGGTGACAATACCGCGGGTGCAGTCTCTCCCACTTTGCAGATGGAACTTCAGGAAGGCTGACTGGGAGGAATTCAGTTCCTATATCGAGCAGGTTTGCCCTGCCATTCCTCCCAAGTCCGAGAATATAACCAGATTTTACAGGCTACTGGTTAAGAGCGCTCAACGTTCTATTCCACGGGGAAAACGGAAATTCTACACCCCTTGCTGGACAGCAGAGTCGGAAGAGCTGTACCGAGAGTACCAGCAGACCCAGTCCCAGGACGTAGCCGATAGACTACTTCAGTCTCTGGCAGAGGGAAGGAAGCAACGGTGGCAGGAGACCGTGGAAAGTCTCGACTTTACACACTCCAGCCGCCACGCTTGGCGTTTGATAAAGAAAATGGACCCAGACCGGAATAACGCGAAGGCTGCACCGGAGTGTGAGGCAGACACAATTGCCAAGAACATTAAGAACCGTAGCAAACGGGTCCCTAATCAGGCTTTTGAGCGCGGTGCCCGCAAGGGTACAGTACGATTTTGGACTGCGTAGGAGTCGGACTGGACGGCTCCGTTCAGTCCCCGAGAAGTGAGTGCAGCCATTAGCGATGTGAAGAATGGCAAAGCAGCAGGGATAGATGGTTTATATCCCGATATGGTGACGCATCTGGACCCCAAGGCACGGGCCTGGCTGGTAGAGGCAATGTCCGACGTCCTTGCAAAAGGAAAGCGAAGATAGTTGCCATCTTGAAGCCAGGGAAACCGGCGACGGAGGCCGACAGTTACAGACCCATATCGCTGCTGAGCTCTCTTTACAAGTTGTTGGAGCATGTTCTATTAAACCGATGGGGGCCGGTCCTAGACACTGCCCTGCCACCCGAGCAGGCGGGCTTCAGGGAAGGGAGGTGCACCACGGAGCAGGCCATTGCCCTTACAGAGCATATTGAGCACGGGTACGAGAGAAAACAGCAAACAGGTGATGTCTTTATAGACCTATCAGCGGCGTACGATACGGTCTGCTGCGATGGGTTGATGCTCAAACTTGCAAAAATCATAAGGTGCAAAAAGACCTTGACGTTTTTCTCTTCGACCTTAGGGGAAAGGCGATTCCACGTCGCGCTGGGAGACGCCACGAGCAAAGTAAGGAACTTGAAGAATGGGGTCCTTCAGGGGTCGGTACTTGCGCCAATGTTGTTTAACGTCTACATTAGCGATATGCCGAACACTTCCTCCCTGATGCTAGGATACGCGGACGACTGGGCACTCGTTACTCGAGTAAAGTGTGGACCCGTCTCGAGA
Source organism: Berghia stephanieae (assembly GCF_034508935.2). Lineage (NCBI taxonomy): Eukaryota > Metazoa > Mollusca > Gastropoda > Nudibranchia > Aeolidiidae > Berghia > Berghia stephanieae. Next base: position 37,595,112 of record NC_088368.1, on the reverse strand, counting down.
GCTTACTCAGGGAGGACGTCACCAGACTCAAATTCTTCTTCGACAAGTTGTACCTGAAGATGAACACTTCAAAAACCGTGGCCAATGCATTTCACCTATGCAGTGCTTGGCACACCCGCAAACTGAATGTCCTAGTCGGGGACCAGCCACTCCCATATGAGCCGCATCAAAAATATTTAGGGGTGACGTTGGATCGCAGCCTTACCTATCGGGAGCATCTCGAAGGGGTTGCCCGGAAGATAGAGAAGCGGAATAGTCTTCTGAGGAAGCTGGCGGGATCGACTTGGGGCGCTAGCCAAGTGCTCATGAGAACGTCCGCCTTGGCACTATGCTATTCCACCGCGGAGTATTGCGCTCCAGTGTGGGGTAGAAGCAGAAACGTTGAGAAGGTGGATGTAAAACTTTGCAAGTCGATGCACATAGTGTCAGGGACGCTAGCAACAACTCCCAGAGAATGGGGCCCGATAATGGCAGCGATCCAGCCCCCCGATGTCCGGAGGGAGACGATTACGGGAAACTGGCTGAGTAAGATCAAAGAGAGAGGGAATGGGGATACCCCTCTCATGCGCATAATGGACGGTGCCCCCGTTTCGAGCCGAAATAAGTCCCGGCAACCCTTGTACGCAGAATCCCTGACTACGGACAGAGCTGCACATACGAGATGGAAGTCGGTTTGGACGAATTCAATCCCTCGTGGGGGCGGGGACCTACACTCCTCTAAGCTTGGTGAGAAGTTGCCAGGCTTTGATACCAGTAAGAGGAGACATTGGGTGGCTCCGAATCGGTTTCTGCAAGTGCGTTACATCGGCGGGGTCTTACTACCTGTCCAATATGTCCCAGCTGTGGGCAAGAACCCGAGACGGCAGAGCATCTAGTCGAAAGGTGTGTTGTGACGATGCTACCCGGCGGGTTCGCGACGGTGCACGAATGCGGACCGGACTTTGCTGATTGGGTCGATCGTCATAACATAGTAGTGTGAACCATAAGAGGCTGCTGCAGACGATGCCAAACAGCGAATGAAAGTATTTTTGTTCTTAGAGATGTTTTAAATTATCAATAGTTTATAAATAAATAAACTTTAAAGTACATGACCTCACTTAAAACTTTACTGACCTCTGGATGACCTTCAAGCGGTCGAATCAAAATTGCAATCGACCAAATATGTTTCGGATATATTAAGCTTACCAACTGTGAAGAAAACTAAACTTTTACACGAAAGTGAAACACGACGAGTTTTTTTCACGAGGCGGTGACTCTACTACAAATCCGTACGAGTGAGAAAAGCCCGCCTGAGATAGAAATGACAAATTTAACACGTGTTCTTATCAATAAAGTCATAATTCTACACGAGTAATAGATGAATGATTTGAACAAATTCGATTAATTATTGTGGTGGAAACTGAAATATTATGTGATAAATTGTGATTGACTACTTGGTTTTAACCTGGAAAAGCTACCAAATCCCTACACAATTATTTTGAACGATATTAAAAAAAAAACACTGTCCAAAATGACAGGTAAAGAGACGCCCCCCCCCCCCCCCCCCGCCCCCAAATACAAATACAACATTAAAAAAATCCAAAGTAAAAACTATCCCCCAAAGAAAATAAGAAAAAAACAAAAACAAACATACACCCCTCCCTTCCGCTTCGCACCCCCCCCCCCCCCCAAATAAAAAAACAAACAAACACCAAACACAAAGGTCCCAATAAAGTCCCCTTTTAAAATTTAAAATATCAACCTTCTCCCTAGAAAAGAAACGATCAAAATATTATACCCCAGAAATGCAACAATATAGAGAAAAGATATCCTCCCCCCCCCCCCCCACTTCCGAAAACAGAAAAAGACAACAATAGATACAACAAAAATAAGATAAATCAATCACCCATACATATTCGGCAAAAATTGCAGAAAGACAACAAAAACTAAAAAAAAAAAAAAAAAAGAAGGAAAAGAAATTGCTTCCACGAAAAAGACAATAATAGTACTCCCCAGAAATACATCCCAAACAATATCCTCCCCCAGCCAAAAATATTACGAAAATGATAAACTACTAGCCGCTGTCCCTCTTCCTCCCTCCCCTAAAAGGGAAAAGACCCCCCCCACCCCCCCCCCACCCCTTTTTTTCCTCTTCCCGAATTAAAAAGGGAAAAATATTTCCAAAATTCACTAGAAAAGCTTTTTCTTAAAATTAACCTTCCCCCTAAAAAAAAAGAAAAAAAAAAACTGGACGACCACATTTGTTGTAAGTGAAGTCTCTTCTTATATCCAGTCTCTTTGGGGCAACCTATACCAAAGTTCAAAGTTTAGTTTCAAAGTTTATTCAATCTTAGGCTTTCGCCAATAAATCATACAATTTGATGACAACATACATGAAAGTGGGGGAAAAATGGTAAATGGAACCAAAAAATATACTGATACCATTAATAACCACAAAAATATAACGTACAATAATAATAATAATAATAATAATAATAATAATAATAATAATAATAATAATAATATAATAATAATAATAATAATAATAATAATAATAATAATAAATATATAATAATAATAATAATAATAATAATAATAATAATAATAATATAATAATAAAATAATAATATAATAATAATAATAATAATAATAATAATAATAATAATAATAATAATAATAATAATAATAATAATAATAATAATAATAATAATAATAATAATAATAATAATAATAATAATAATTATAGTTTTATACACGTTCATTTAATAGCGTCAAGGACGACACAGAACATTCTCAAACGATGTTGCGCAACTGCAAGAAACACTTCACGTTCTTATATTTAGTTATTCAGGCCAAAATTTCGCTTACTAATCATCCCATCGGGACGCCTCGGCTGCCTCTCTAATCGCTTTATCTCTATAATGTCAGAAGGTCCTCCTTATTGGTGATTTTAGAGGTCTCTATGTACGACAATGTGAATGGTAGTGGGGAGTTCGTTTATAGATAGTATGAAGTTGACGTCACACGGTCTTTGATATTACTTTTTGCCATCCGCGTTTATGAGTAATTCTCACAAAACTGTATTGACCAGACTATAAACGTTCAAGGTTACACATAGTTTTGTGTGTTGGTCCGTTATACTTCCGGATGGCAATGTTGTGAGCTTCTTAGCCAAGCGCATATTATCTATATTTCTTATGTTGATCAGTGTGCATTTATTTGTTTTACAAAAATTGAGCTTTTGTGTAGTGCAATACCCACTAAATGTGCTCAAAGCGCTTTACAAGAGGTCCCCTGTCCAACAGCAACATTTAACATTAAGGACAAGACATGATGCCTGTTAGGCGATATTATAATTTATTTTGATAGAATGTGAGTACAGAGCCTTTTCCAAGGACTTAACTATGCGCCGAGCGAGGCTCGAACCCATGACCTTCCGATCCGAAAGCGAGTGTCACACCACAAGACCACTTAGCCGCACATATTTGTAATAACTAAAGCATTAAAATAGAACATTTATGTGGTCAGAGGGTCCCGATATCTCAGCGATTGAGTCGCTCGGCCTGTTAGATCTGGCGGAAAAGTTAATTGCAATAGAATATCGTTCTATCCAAAGGTTAGCAAGCAGTTGCTATTTCCGTTTCACTCTATACAAAACAGGATACACTCCGGATCTCATTGCTCTGAAGGACAACTCCCATTTATGTAATCTAATGTAATCTATAATGTAATTGTGCGGCTATGTGCTCTAGTGGTATGACACTCGCTTTCGGATCGGAAGGTCCTGGGTTCGAGCCTCGCGCTTGTAGCATAGTTGAGTATTTGGAAAAGGCTCTTTACTCACATTCTCTCACCGTACTTAGGTGTAAAATGAGTACCTGGCCTTTAACAGCGGTGTTTTTGTCCGAAAAATTGTAATATCGCCTAACAGACGGCATGTCCCGTTCTACATGTTAAATGTTGCTGTTGACCAGGGACCCCTTGTAAAGCGGTTTGAGCACATTTACTGGATATTGCGCTATATAAAGCTCAATTTAATCTAATCGTATGTCTCTCGACTTCGGGGCGGAGGGCCCAGGGTTAGAGACCCGATCTAAGCGGCCCTATGGTTGAGTCCATAGAAAAGGCTCTTTACTCATATTCTCTCATGGTAATCAGGTGTAAAATGAGTACCTGCGACTTAAGGGTATTGTCTCTGTCGGAAAACTTGTAATATCGCCTAATAGGCATCATGTTTCGTCCTACAAGTAAGTTGTTGCTGTTGGCAAGGGACTCCTGTAAAGCGCTTTGAGCACGCGAAGTGGAAATTATATATATATATATATATATATATATATATATATATATATATATATATATATATATATATATATATATATAAATTGAATCGTGTTGGCTGAAACATCGATGTAGACTGACTCCAACATTGTGGTAAATATTAAAATAATATATATATATATATATATATATATATATATATATATATATATATATATATATATATGTATGTATGCTCCAGTGTATTTCTTATATCCAGATGGAATGAAAAATGTATTCATGGATTTATTAGGTATTATTGTTTTCATCTTTTCTGATTATCCATAATAAATAATAGTTTCCATCTTGCCTCTAAGATTTCCATAGCTAGAGGTCTTTCATTGCCTTTTTTCGAATAACGCTTTTTGTTCGACATCTAAAACTGGAAATGAATGAAAACCGATTTTTAGATAGAATTCAACATGACCGTAACCATCTTCTCCAAAAAACAAGGACAAAAAAAAAATATAAAGCAAAACAAAGAAGGTAAAACAAAAGTAAGAAAAAGCAAGGGGGTTCCGATAGCTCAGTTGGTAGAGCACTTGCTTCACACACAAAGGGACCGAGATCGATCTCGGGTGCAATCGAGATTTTTGCTGATCCCTCTTTTCCACCCAGCAGTGATTGAGAAAGCTGGGTCTGTTAGATCTGGCGGAACGTACTTGCGATAGTCTAGACTCCTATCCAAAGGATAGCAATCAATCAATATTGTCCGCTTGACGCTATAGAAACCGGGATAAACTCCGGCTCCATGGGCCTAATGACCCTGAGGACCACTGAAGAAATAGCAAAACAAAAACAAAACAAAAATCGATATAAGGGTAAAAGCCACAAAATTAGAAAAAAATACAAAAACAAAACTAACAGAACCAACCAAACAAACAAAAAATAACAAAGATAAAAAGACAATTAAAAAAACAACAAAGAAGATTGATGAGGATGAGGAGGAAGAGGAGAAGGAGGAATAGGGGAAGGATGAAGAGGAGGAGGAGGAAGAGGGGAACGACGACGACGACGAGGGAGAAGAAAACGACGTTAATGGTGGTCATGATCATGAAGTTGATGATGGTGATGATGATGATGATGATGATGATGATGATGATGATGATGATGATGATGATGATGACATAATTATAATTTTCTTTTTGCCTTTCGAATACATAACATTGAATTTCACAATAATATTACAGTCACAGTAACGCACTTAAGTTCTGTTTTTGTTTTACTTGGAGACAAGTATCAAAGCACGATAAGAATTTCTTTGGGGTTTTTTTCTCTCTCGTCTTTGCTTTGTCTCCACTCCAAGCTCCTCTTTAAAATATCTTTTTTTTCTTCCCCTCCTTTCTTCCGAATTCATTTGCTTGCAACCTCATCAAGAATTCCAACTCGTCAGCTGTATATGAAGCAGGTGAGCTTAGGTAGGTTTGGGTTTGTTTTGTTATATTTAGATTTTCTTTCTTCTTTTTTCGACTGATCTCTCTCTCTCTCTCTCTCTCTCTCTCTCTCTCTCTCTCTCTCTCTCTCTTTCTCTCTCTCCCCTCTCTAACCCTCTCTCTTTCTCTTTTTTGTACGGAAGTTAACTGGTTATCTACCCGCCCAGCTTTTGCACCTTCATAATTTTGACATGTCTGCCACGGGGCTAGGCGAGGCACACGAACGGGCTATTCTCCAACAGGTAGACCAGGTGGGCTGAAATAAGACTTGTTAATGCTGAGGATTTACACCATTATTGCCAGATAGTTTTGACCAAATATGTCAAATAAGCCATAGCAGGAAAACAAGAAAAAAAATAAAAAAAAAATAAAAAAAAAAAAAAAAACCACGGCAAAACGATTTGAGAATATGCCAATATTAAATTCACCTTTGTTGTTCATTATTAGAGCAGTGAAGCCCATTACGTCGGATATTCCCGATACACGAAGCGTTAAAAGGTTAATTGTTTCCTATTCGTTGCATAACGTGTTTATAAATAGACACTTGTTAAATATCTTGCATCACTGCATTAAGTTCTGAAGGACTGTTTGAGTGAATGTCTTGATTTTCAAAGTAAAGGCAACTCAAATTGTTATCATTATATCACGCAAAGTTTTAGACTGTAAGATTTGAAGATGTCGGATTAATTCACTCAATCCTAGAGATTTTTTGCTACTTTTAAAAATTGGAAAAAAATGTATTAAAATGAGCATGTGGATAGATAGTTTTATTCAACTACCATAAACATGTAAAAATGAAAAACAATAGTCTATAAATTGTCTCAGAAAAAATGTAATAAAAAGGCATGGCGTAAAAGTAATCCGGGTAAACAACGGATATAGTCGGTTTTAGGGTTGAGTGAGTTAAGCAAAAAAAAAAAAAAACAACAAAAATTAAAAAAATAACAACCCCTTCTCTCCAATGTCATACATAGTTGCAAGCCCCGCGTCCCCCCCCCCCCCGCCTTTTTCCAGTTTTTAAACTAATAAAAAAACATCACCACCCCCGAAAACAAATAAAACAAACAAACGCACAAACAGCAAAATCAACAATAACAATAATTGTGAGCTAAAATTCCATACTGATCCATGATGTTGGCTCATACTCGTATTTTTGTAATTTGGCATTAAAATGTAAAACTGGTAGCCCCCAGTTGCATCGGATGGAACCTAGTGAGTAGGTATTGTATGGTGTGTGGTGGCACCAGCTAAGTTTTATATCTATTTCAGTTGCCAAGGCATCGTCTTTTCAACGTTGCCACCCATTCATCAATCCTGCCCGTCTTTCAGCCCAATTTTCGTCCAAGTCCAAGCCTTTTGACTACTGCCTACCTATCTACTACCTACGTATATTATATCCACCAACATTCTTAACGCCAGTTGTTTCAATTATTGTTATTTTTGGATTTTTGCTTACTCTAATTTCTTCGCGGATCACAGAATCTTGTTTATAAAAATAAAGGTAAGTTAAGTATATTCATACACAAACATATACACTCACGCACACACACACACACACACACACACACGCACATACACACACAACACACAACACACACACACACACACACACACGACAGAACAAATTTAGTTTATACCACGGATTGGTTACAAAGGTGTAGATCGTTTTCTTTTGCCATTATAGATTTAAAAAAAAATAATCACATCTTCTCTATTCCTTTTAACGCGTATTTCAAATGTTGACCGATTGAGCTGCATTTTATTTTTTTTAATTCTTTAATTAATTTTATAAATTTAAGCAATAAAGTTGTTTAGATTTGTCTGGCCTGTCGCGATTTTACTTATTTACAGGTCTAATAATCCGAACTGTTATGGGCTTATTGTTGCGTTGAAAATATTCTCCAAACAACGTATCTTTTTATATACGTATACTAACCCAAACTGTTATAGGTTATGGATTGCTTGCAGAAATACAACAATTTTATTACCGTACCAAACAGTCTGTCTGGACTTTATGTGATGTATTCATGTTTTTATTGTTTATTTTATTGGCTAAAGAAGTGTTTTTCAGCCCTAAATGTTCTGTCCTTTTCCAAAGCCGTTACTATTTATTTTTGTCCATGACTTCAAACCAGTGTGTCCATATTTACAAGTCCGTCATCCAATCTGTTATGGGCTCATTGTTGTCATGGAAATACTCTCACACCAACGTGTACATATTGTCACTGGTTTTATGACATTAAAATATAAAGATATTTCCAACTACAATCGGACTAATGATTTCACAAAAGGTCCCCACAAAAGTATAGCTTTAAATTATTAACCCTCTCCTTACCAAGCATAGGAAAATCGTCACATTCGTTACGATGCAACCGAGCATTGTCTCATTCTGATTTCTTTTGTACGTCACAAAATGTAAAGAAATACTTTGATTACACATATAAATACTAAACACTATGTTGTCGGGCTCATTTTGCTGAACAACATTTTGTGTAGAATTAACTTGTTACTTTTTTGTTTGAGTTAGAAAAGTCTATTTTTCTGTTGGGTGAGTTTGAATTTTCAGGGGAAATTCTAAAAATGGCTGGTAAGGAGAGAGTTAAACAAATGAAAGGTTTGACAACTAAAACGTACCTATTCAGTAACATGTAAAGACAATACAATACACACAAACAAATCTTGTCTTGTTGTCGTCTCGGGTTTGCTCCTCTGTAATCTTGTAACATCGTCACTCTGACTTTTCGTAAAGATATGTAGTGTGGATACTTCTTCACCCTGTGCCGGTCACGGCCCAACAAATATTGAGAACAACCGTGCTTCTCAAATTTGTTTTACGTCCAAGACTTAGCACTATCCTCTTGGATCTGGATGGAGATTTGACCGGCTCAATTTTTAACGGGATCTTTTTATTATCACAATCTTTTGAGATGTGATACTATGACTTGCGTCGCCTTTTAATTCGTCACCGAACCGATCAGATTTTAATATTTATATAACAGTTTTGGTCTACTGTGTTATATTTAGTTTGTTCCGAACCGGCCAGTGTTACACAGTTTCGGCCTTCTCTGTGTTATACTTTATTGGGACATATTATAGTAACAGATTTGCCTTCTCTGTACTATGAATTTATTGATCTCTTTTTTTTTTATCAGACCGATGTTGCATAAATCTGCTTTCTTTATGCAATGATTTTGGTCACAGTACAGTAACCTGCACAATGCCCTTGCTATTTTCTGGCCCCGAACGTTTTTTACACAATCAACCCTGCATTGTGCGAAGAATAGCAAGTGACGATTTGCGGTCTGCCATGGGTTTATATAACCATGGTGAGTAATATTCATAGGATGGCAGCAGCTTCTTATGGTTCACACTATTATGTTATGACGATCGACCCAATCAGCAAAGTCCGGTCCGCATTCGTGCACCGTCGCGAACCCGCCTGGTAGCATCGTCACAACACACCTTTCGGCTAGATGCTCTGCCGTTTCGGGTTCTTGCCCACAGCGTGGACATATTGGACAGGAAGTTAGACCCCACTGATGTAACGCACCGGCCGTTAGGCAGCTCCTCGACCGAAGCCGATTCGCAGCTACCCAGTGTCTCCTCTTACTGGTATCAAAGCCTGGCAACTTCTCACCAAGCTTAGAGGAGTGTAGGTCCCCGCCCCCACGAGGGATTGAATTCGTCCAAACCGACTTCCATCTCGTATGTGCAGCTCTGTCCGTAGTCAGGGATTCTGCGTACAAGGGTTGCCGGGACTTATTTCGGCTCGAAACGGGGGCACCGTTCATTATGCGCATGAGAGGGGTATCCCCATTCCCTCTCTCTTTGATCTTACTCAGCCAGTTTCCCGTAATGCTCTCCCTCCGGACATCGGGGGGCTGGGTCGCTGCCATTATCGGGCCCCATTCTCTAGGGGTTGTTGCTAGCGTTCCCGACACTATGTGCATCGACTTGCGAAGTTTTACATCCACCTTCTCAACGTTTCTGCTTCTACCCCACACTGGAGCGCAATACTCCGCGGTGGAATAGCATAGTGCCAGGGCGGATGTTCTCAGGAGCGCTTGGCTAGCGCCCCAAGTCGATCCCGCCAGCTTCCTCAGAAGACTGTTGCGTTTCTCTATCTTCCGGGCAACCCCTTCGAGATGAACCCGATAGGTAAGGCTGCGATCCAACGTCACCCCTAAATATTTTGGACGCGGCTCATATGGGAGTGGCTGGTCACCGACTAGGACATTCAGTTTACGGGTGTGCCAACCACTGCATAAGTGAAATACAGTGGCCACGGTTTTTGAAGTGTTCATCTTCAGGTACCACTTGTCAAAGTAGGATTTGAGTCTGGTGACGTCCTCGCTGAGTACGCTCTCGAGACGGGTCCACACTTTACTCTGAGTAACGAGTGCCCAGTCGTCTGCGTATCCCAGCCTCAGGGAGGAAGTGTTCGGCATATCGCTAATGTAAACGTTAAACAACATTGGCGCAAGTACCGACCCTGAGCGACCCCATTCTTCAATTTCCTTACTTTGCTCGTGACGTCTCCCAGCGCGACGTGGAATTGCCTTTCCCCTAAGATCGAAGAGAACAACTTCAAGGTGTTTTTGCACCTTATGATTTTTGCAAGTTTGAGCATTAACCCATCGCACCAGACCGTATCGTACGCCGCTGATAGGTCTATAAACACAGCACCTGTTTGCTGTTTTCTCTCGAACCCGTGCTCAATATGCTCTGTAAGGGCGATGACCTGCTCCGTGGTGCACCTCCCTTCCCTGAAGCCTGCCTGCTTAGGTGGCAGGGCAGCGTCTAGGACCGGCCCCCATCGGTTTAATAGAACACGCTCCAACAATTTGTAAAGACAGCTCAGCAGCGATATGGGTCTGTAACTGTCTGCCTCCTTCGCCGGCTTCCCTGGCTTCAGGATGGCAACTATCTTCGCATGCTCCACACTTGTGGAAGATTTCCTTTTGCAAGGATGTCAGACATTGCCTCTGCTAGCCAGGCCCGTGCCCTGAGATGGCTGAGAGTCGTTGTCAACACAAAATAGCCTAGCAACAGGCTTGAGAAGTAACGTGACACATATTTAAAAGTCTAATAACGTAAACTGTTACGATGACATTGTTGCCATGGAAATACTCTCAGATCAACGTTTACATATTTACAGGTCTAATAACGTACACTGCTATGATCACATTGTTGTCATGGAAATACTCTCAGACCAACACAAACTAGGCTTTTGTATTTTCCATTACAAGAAATTTAAACGATATTCATCACTCCATTTGTCTGTCTGTTATGCTTGTAAATATGAGTAGTGCGGCTAAGCGGTCTAGTGGTATGACACTCGCTTTCGGATCGGAAGGTCCTGCCTCGCGCTCGGCGCATAGTTGAGTCCTTGGAGAAGGCTCTTTACTTACATTCTCTCACCGTACTCATGTGTAAAATGAGTACATGGCCGTAAACAGCGTTGTCTTTGTCCAAAAAAAAAATAAATTTAATATTGCCTAACATGCGTCATGTCCCGTTCTAAATTTTACGTGTTGCTGTTGGCTAGGGACCCCTTGTAAAGCGCTTTGATCACGTTTAGTGGACATTGCACTATATAAAAGCTCACGATTTTTTTAGTGCATCTGGTCAAATAAGGCGTGCTCGGAAATAAAACCTAGTAAAAACTATTTTGACCAGAAAACCCATACTTCCAATGTCGATCGAATAAAATAACGTCTCGGCAAAAACTCATAAACACGGACATGGCGGAAGTTCCAGGTTTGAGAGTTTTTGCCAAGGTGAGAGTCGTTATAATAATGGATCGATATCTCAAGGAGGAGTTTTCTGGCCAAAATTTTAAATACATGTTGTTTATTTCCTCCGATTACGGTAAAAATGTTGTTATCCACGCGTCAACATGGGGATTTATCGGGGAGAAATTATTAGAAATTAAAATCTTAGAATATATTAAATAAATTATATTATAAATTATCTTAATAAGAATTAGATCATTTATTGTCTTTAAATAATAATAATAATAATAATAATAATATATAATAATAATAATAATAATAATAAATAATAATAATAATAATAATAATAATAATAATAATAATATAATAATAATGATAATAATAATAATAATAATAATAATAATAAAAACTTATATGGCGCAATAACTCCGAGACACCTGACTCTAAGCGCTTAAATTACAAATTACTTTGGCTGAAACATACTCATTTCCTAATTAAGAAAATCCAATTCACTTTTCTCAATAAGGATATTGTTGTGTTATCTAAGATTGCAGTATGACCAGTCATGTTTTTTTTACTTATTTGTTCATTGATGATATTATTGATTGATCATGTTGTATTTTTCACATCAAATCTAACGGATGTAATCCTAAGTTATTAACCCTTTAACCATGTTATATTATGTTAAGTGCAGTGTCACACGGTCTGAGCTCGAGTGTGCACAGCGACACTTATATTATAAAATGACAAAAAAAAAGGGGGGGGGGGTGAGGCTGACTGCCAAAGATTCACAATTATGAACACAAGTCCGTGAGTTAAGTGTATATGATATGAAATGTTTATAATAATGAGCTGGTCATAAATGAATTATGTATGAATGAATATAGCAGATGAATCAAGAATGTATGGTGGATGATGATAATGATAATGATGGTGTGATGAATGTTATCAAGATGACGCTTCTAAGTAAAATTATGATATTGGTAATATAGGCTGTGACAAAAGGATGAATGTCAAAATAATATCGATGAAACTAATGATTGACAGATATGATGATTTGGTGATAGAAGTGAATGATGTGAATATAAAGCTAAATGATATATGAATAATGGTAGAAAAATATTATGATCATTTCGTTTGTATGACCTCTGGGTCCCCAACTTATCTCCGTTTGTGTGATGTCGCTATTCTATGTGCTGTAGTTGCCTGTGTGTTATTCCAAGTGTGGGATATTGATGAGATAAATGTCCAGATGAATGACACACAGTACCAATGTATTGGGTTCCAGACGACAATGTCTAATGCAGTAATCAAACAATGGATTGTTCCTCAAATTATGTAAAGGTCACGGTAAGTTATTATGTTTATTTTGTAACAGGTTTCAGTTCTTGTTACTAAAGGTTACTTTATGGTCAGGTAAAGTCACAAAAAATCACCTAAAGTTAGAGAAAGGCCAGAGCTCTAGATCTGGGAAAGAAAATGAAAACAATGAAAATCAATTCTAAAAATATCAACACCGATATAAAACTCAGTATAAAACCGGACAACTGACACATCGCAAAATAGCACTGGAAACTCGGGTATCATTATTATCATTAAAACCAATTAAATCAGAAATGCCGATAATCACAACAGAACACAATATTTCAATAGATTATAAATAACACTGAAATCTCACCAACAGAGCACTACTAAAAAAGAAATCAAACAACATTAATTTCTGTTTGGTAATACTGTCTCACAACAGAGACAGGAGTTAGAAGCCGTGATAGAACGTTACTATGGACTTTCACAACAGAAAATACAAAACGTCCTTCTCCACCACGGACTTACAGCAGAACTGAAGATGAAATTAAAAGTCACTGTTTTTACCATCCCTATTCGCATTACTCATGGAAAAACTCGAGACGAATGGTGGTTGTTGTCATTTACTGTTCTAAACATGTTTACACCTAAATAAATAAAATGCGCGTACGGTGGATCGTCACGAAGTCAACCATGGTCTATGGAGACAATGGCCATTTGCAGCTCCGATAACGTCAGGGATTAAATTGGGGATGTCGAAGGTTAGACTCACAGACACGACGGAAAGACTGCACTCTCACGTTTTAGAGTGACCTAAAGAAATAAATCAAGATAAGGTTGGATGTCGTGAGGCGTGCAAACCAAAAGTATTTCCAGACAGCGCCATAAACACAAAGGCATTTCCTTACATGCGGCTATGTGGTCTTGTGGTATAACATTCGCTTTCGGATCGGAAGGTCATGAGTTCGAGCCCCGCTCGCTCGGTGCATAGTTGAGTCCTTGGAAGAGGCTCTTTACTCACATTCTCTCACCGTACTCAGGTGTAAAATGAGTACCTGGCCGTCTCTGTCTTTGTCCGAAAAAAATATAATATCGCCTTACACGCGTCATATCTTGTGCGAAATGTTAAATGTTGCTGTTGGACAGGGACCCCTTGTAAAGCGCTTTGAGCACGTTTAATAATAATAATAATAATAATAATAATAATAATAATAATAATAATAATATAATAATAATAATAATAATAATAATAACAATAATACACATTTATACAACGCTCATTCTCGTGTAAAACACAAACTCTGGGCACTTTACAATATAATATATTATTAGAAAAAAAATAAATTCATAGCCAAATCAAGGATTCATAGTGTCAATAAAAGCAAATACAGTAAAGATGTGTCTTGAGATTCTTTTTAAAGGCAGGTAAAGACTAACACTCCCTCAGACCACGTGGTTGTTCATTCCAAATCTTGGGGCCGAGACAAGCAAACGATCTATCATTAAATTTTGTTCTTGATCTTTTTTCCAAAATTTTCGTTTTGTCATTACATGATCTTTAAGTGTAATTTTCAAATTTACACATGGCCACGTGATCTGTGAGATATGATGGTGCTATACCAGTCAAACACTTATAAACAAGACACGCTGGTTTGTAATATGTGCGCTTTTCAATGGGCAACCAATGGAGAGAGGCCAACAAGGAGGTTGTATGATCAAATTTTCGTTTGCCAAAAACTAATCTTGCTGCACTGTTTTGCAGTAGTTGTAATTGTTTTTTAGAAGCCTGAGGCAAGTTGACAAGCAGGGAGTTACAATAATCTAGTTTCGAAAAAATGAGGGAGACAACCAATGTTTTACATGTTCCAATTGTAATATACTGACGGATCGAACTGATTTTCTTCAATTGAAAGTATAAAGATTTACAGAGAGCAGAAATGTGAGCTGACATTCTCATTTCTGAATCAAAATAGACACCCACATTTTTCACAGTCTTTGAAACTTTCATCTTTCCACCCCCAATCAACACCCCAAGACCATCATTCACCTTCAACTGCCCTCTATTTCCCACAATCATCATTTCTGTTTTTGACTCATTCATTTTCAACTTGTTTGCATCCATCCACTCTTTTACATCCGTCACACATTCTTCCACACGTTTCACAATATTTTCGAGATTTTTAGTTTTATCTGTAGCATAAAGTTGCGTATCATCTGCATAGAGATGATAGCGCAGCCCATGACCAGTGATGACATTAGATAATGGAGAAGTATACAAAACAAAAAGAATCGGACCCAAAACAGAGCCTTGGGGAACACCAAAAGACAATGTATGTTGACGAGAAAGTTTATCTAAAATCATAACATGTTGCTTTCTGTCATCTAAATAAGATTCAAACCACTGCAAGACAGTCCCAGACAAGCCAAAAGTTATATTAAGTCGTTTAATGAGAATGCCGTGGTCAATAGTGTCAAAAGCCGCCGGAAGTTCTAACAATGTCAGAAGAGAAACAGAAGCTTTATCTAAAACATCAAGCAAATCACTTGCACAGAGCAGTTTCTGTAAAAACGATAAGCTGACTGAAATTTTTTCCCATAGATTGTTTTCTTGGAGATGTTGTGAAAGGCGTCTGAGTACAACTTTTTCAAGGATTTTAGAAAGAAATGGCAGATTTGAGACGGGACGGTAGTTTCTAAGGTCATTTACATCGAGGTTTTGCTTTTTTATGAGAGGCTTTACAATTGCATGTTTAAAGATATCTGGGACTTGTCCTGAGATAAGTGACTGATTTATAATATGAATTATACAAGGTAACAACTCAGGAAGACATCATTTCAAAATATTAGTTGGTAAAAGATCTAAATCACATGACTTCGAGGGAGATGAACAAATTATTTTAGAAATCTCTTCTTCAGTTGTTTCTTTAAAACAAGAGAGTCCTTGTGAACCCGAAAAAGGGTGGAAATTTATATCTTCATTTTGCAAGAGGTCCAAATTGTTCCGAATTTTCGATATTTTTCCTGAAAAGAAATTTGAAAATGCATCCGGCTGTTTTTCTACTGGGATATTAGTGGGTAGACACATGCCCTTTTCTTCCCCTAAAAGTTCCTTTGAAACAGAGAAAAATTCCTTAGTGTCCCTCACTGATGATAGTTTCGTGTTATAATAATTTCTTTTTGCTCTTTTGCAGGTGCTTTTATATTTATTCTTTTTTTGCCATATAAATCAGTCGGTCAATCTCAAGGCCCGATTTTCTCCACGATGCCTCAGCATACCTCTTTTCCCTTTTGGCAATTTTTTCACTCTTGTTAAACCACGGGGACAGTTTCCTGGAATTTATTACTCTCGTTGTCTTTGGTGCATGCCTGTCGATGACGTTGCGCAGTACGTCGTCCGTTTTCTGTGCTGATGGTATATCCATTCTCCCTAGTTCCTCTGACAGATTATTTTTTAAGGAACTAATGTCTATTCTTTTAGTATCCCTAGACACTATCTTGACTTTCTTTGCTTTCTCTTTGATGCATTTTAGAGTTGCCAGAATCAGATTGTGGTCTGAAATTTCTTTTTCAATGTTTTTAATTGATTCAACAAGCAAGGATGTATCAGTGATGAACCAGTCCAAGATGTGCCCTAATCTTTGAGTTGGAGAGGTCACTAACTGAGTCAGGCCATGTTCATTCAGCATATTTTTTATAATTTTAATGAGACTGTTCTTATCAACATCAAACTGAATATTAAAATCGCCGATAAAAAGTTTTCGTTTTTTTGATGTGTCTTTTGATAAAAAATCTGAAAATTCGTCAGCAAAATCATTCTGTCTTAGTTTGTTCTTTTTGCTCGGGGGTGGTCTGTAAATATAAGTGATTAAAATGAAATTTGAGGATTGGTCAATGTGGTTTGGACACACTCAAAACTTTTGGAGTAAATTGGCCTGTTTTGTATTTTAGACGAAATGTCGTGTATGGTGGCGATCCCCCCTCCTGATCGTCCATTTCTTGGGAACGATTCCATCTTGTAGCCGGGAGGTGTCATTTCTTTCATTATAGGTTCATCACCGAACTGACGTAACCATGATTCAGTTATATATAGAATATCGATATCGTGTTGATCTATGATATCGATTATATCGAATGTCTTGTTGTTTCTCTATGACTGTGCGTTAATATGGCCAATACAAATGTTATTTTTCCATGACTTGGTCTCGTGTCGTTTGTCAATATTTGTGTTAACGTCTGTGGTGGTCGAGTTGAACGATGACAGTTCACTGGACGTCGCGGGGCTGTCGTTTCAATAACATGTTGTTTACGTCGACCACCACGTTTACAGACAATCTTTTGTTGATTGTAATGGTGTTCATGTTTGAGGTAGGAGTGTGTGTTTTCAATTTGTAAACAATAAAAGCGCAGTCATACTGTAAAAATTGGTTGTGAGAACGAGTTAAAATGGCGGGGTCTTGGTGAAACATTGCAAAAAAAAGAGGATATTGCGCTATATAAAAGCTTAATATTTTAATGTAATATTTGACTTTTATCAACTTTTAAAAATATGACCTAAAGCCGCAATCTGGTATCTATTATTTAGTGATGGAGCAGATTTCGAAAAGTGGATTTAAAATAAAATTGATCAGAACTATGTGATTGTGATTTAACCCTCTCCTCACCACCCATAGGAAAATCGTCACATTCGTTACGGTACAACCAACATTTTTCTTATTCATATTATTCTTGTACATCATAAAATTTAAAGAAAATGAACAGTGTGTTGTAGGGCATGTTTTGCTAAAGAAATTATTTATCGCAAGAACTTACTGCTATTGAATTTGGGTTTGAAGTTTTGGGGAAAATCCTGAAAATGGCTGGTAAGGAGAGAGTTAACTCATCTAAAACCGTCATTACAACATCCATTTATTCCTTGTCACCATTATAATACAATCAGATAGGAAAGTGCTATCTGACCAATCAATGACATTGTTCTCTAAGACTGTATTGTAATAGGGACAAAGAAGACTAGTTGATATCAATCATTCAATTTAACCATTTTACTTATCTATTTTTTTAAATTTTATTTATTTGTTTTTAAGGTCAATATCCCTATGCCTATGTTTATTGTTGTATGTATAAATAAATAAATAAACCTAAACTAGCAAAGTGACGACAAACATTGGATGTCTCTCATTCGTGAGGTCAAAAAAAGAGAGAAAAAAATGATGTCTGTTAATTATGCTAAATTTGGTGATGACCAATGGGCATAAATCGGCGTGCACTTATTTGTAGGTCTGATATCCCAATTCCTTTTGGGCTCAATGTTGCAATATAAATCTCAAGAATATGGCGCAAAATATTGCCCATTTCAACAATGTTCAACTTGGCCCATAAGTGGGTTCGGATGTCAGTATTGCATATATGTACACGTCGGCTTAAATGTATGACTTTTTCGTACATGCCGTTGAAAACTAGATGGAAATATCTGTAGTTTTTAAAAGAATAATTAGACTTTGAAATCCGAGAAAGAATTTTTGGCCACTCTGTATATCTGGTAATCTATATTTTGTACTGATCTCCACAGACAAATGGAACTGACGAGAAGCTGAACAAATGATTACAATCTAATTTACATAGAGACGGTCTATATTAAATTTTATTAAGACACCTTGTTTAAACTGGATGAATTACTATTAGGCAGGTTAGAGTAAATGCGAATCACGCCGTGAAAGGATCAATACACGTCGAATTTAACACCGAAGAAATAAGCTTCAAAGTATGTTTAAAACTTTTGAATTTGTTGTCATAACTATCAGATGAATTGTTCGTAAACATTCTTGAAATTGTTTCAATTTGCCGATTCCCTTTATCATCCTGTTTCCACAGTTGATGAAGCTAGTTTTGTATGGAATATATATATATATATATATATATATATATATATATATATATATCCTTCTCCCTTTCTCTCTCTCTTTCTCTTTCTTTCTCTCTATCTCTCTCCCCTTTCTCTTTCTCTCTCTCTCTTTCTCTCTCTCTCTCTCTCTCTCTCTCTCTCTCTCTCTCTCTTTCTCCCTCTCTCTCTCTCTCTCTCTCGATCTTAAATTTTAAAAGCTTTGCAAGTTACTCGTATGCCAGGTCTGGATAATGGTTGAATTATTTTTAGATTTGCCAGTGATTAATGAAAAAAAAGAACATTTTCAGAATGGAGGACTGTTGATTCCCAACCCTATTTCCTAAAAGAATAGATTTCTAATTCTTGAGATAATTCAATAAAGCGGAGTCGCTTCGTCATCTTACACTCCTGATATAGCTTATTTAGATTTTGTAAGAAGAAGACTAGAATTAACTGACATTTACCACAACATTCTGGAGAAGAGTGGAATTGTAACTATTGTTTTATAAAAATAGATAGCCTTGGATTCAATAGACCTTTTAAAGTCAAACTTTGAAACGGGTGAAAAACGAGTAACCAAAATTGTGATCCCTGCAGATTGGGAAAAATTTTGACAATTTTCAAAATGTACACATGCGAATTACAGATACATAGTGTCGGGTCTGTACGCAGTTATTGATGACATGTGTTTAGGTAAAATACTCACAACATCCGCCAGTCAGATGAAACGTACCATCACACAAATCAATGTGTACCTTAAACGTTTATAGTCTGATTAATAGAATTTAGTGAGAACTAATAATTAAAATGGCTCTCTAAAAGAGTAACAAAGAGTTAAATGAGGTCAATTTCGTTCCTTTGATAGCGGAACAAAAACAAAAGCAAAACAAAAACCAATTAAAAAAAAAATTAAACCCACTATACAAAAACAAAAAATCACTAACAAAACAACAAATACAAAATAAGAAAATATTTACTCCCCGCTAAATACCCCCCCCCCCCTCCCGCCTCATACACACACAAAACATCCCTCTCCTAAGTAAAAACTAGAAGAAAATAACAAAAGACAAAAACAACTACCTCCCACTTCCCACTCAAATATAAAACGTAAAAAAATAAAAACAGAGAAAGCTACCCGAGAAGTTTGTTTTATTTTTCTCACCACATGAAATTCGTTTACAAACATAGTTGAAATATTTCAAACATATCGGATGCCTACTGTGCACACCGTTTTGCCAGATTTCTTGGGGATTTTTTTTTTTTTTTTTTTTTTTGGGGGGGGGGGGGCTTGGGACAAAAAGAAGCAAAGCAAACAATCAAACAAACTCCAGTTAATTAGTGACGCGGTATAATCTGTTATATAGGATTCTCACATTCCCTGTCCACCCAGCAGTGATTGGGTAGCCGGGTCTGTTGGATCTGGCGAAAAATACTTTGCGATAGACTAGCAAGCAATTGTTATTGTCCGCTTCACGCTATAGAAACCGGGGGAGAAACTCCGACTAAATTGGGCCAAATGGCTCTGAACGACTCCCTATTTTCTAAAGACCAAAATTGCCGTCTAAACAATAATCAAGAGCTGATTGATGTCAATTTCGTTCCTTCTATAATATGTCTGAATAGTCTCCGTCGTGATTCTAATTGAACAAAATGTATTATGATGCATAAAGCAATGTTAATAAAGAACTTTGTTTAAGAACACCGGAGTTTCCCCGTCAGTGTCAATACCCGGTCTATCGCCATGCTCACTAGAAGGAGCGAAATTGGATTCAATAGTCTGATGTCACGTCGCCCAGCAACGGCGAGCATCGTGGTTCTAAACAAATAAAATCGGTACTTTTTATTCTTCATGCTGGTTAGAACTTTTCATGTGATCAGAATGTATAAAAGTCAAAACATGATCAGATATATAATGTTTTTCTCCTCTGGATACACTTTTATGCTCGTCGGAGAAATATTTCATAAGGGCGTCCGCCATTGTTCCGATAGTTTAGAGCCAGTTACTAAGTTACTATGCGTCATTACGAGGGAAGTGACGTCACGACCGTTGAAGCCAATTGACGACACTCAGCTCTTTGTTATTGTTTTAACCCAGCCATTTTTATGAGTAGTTCTGACTAAATTGTATTAATCAGACTACAAACGCTTAAGATTACACACACACACATATATATCCTTTCTTTAAAAAATATAGCATTGTGGAGATCATTGTGCTTATTTGAGTCAATAAAAAAAATGGATACGGCGCACAACTCTACTGAAAGATTTGAAAATTAGAAATGTATTTTTACAGATAGATAAACAGATAACTTGATTTCCTTTTATAATTTAAAGTCAGTTTGAAAGTTCGTTGAGTCAAATAGATATCATAAAAGATGTACCAACGACGACACTTGACTCCCAAAATCAACTTATTTTGACACTGTAACAAGTTGTCAATTTGCGTCATCTATTTATGACATCAAGTATTATTATTACTTCCGTTGTGTTGTTGATTTAGCGGTGATCAGTGTTGTTATGTGTGTTCTAATTGCGTGTATGTTTGTGTGTGTGTGTATGTGTGTGTGCGTGCGTATGTGTGTTTGTGTTTGTGTGTGTGTGTGTGTGTGTTGTGTGTGGTGTATACATGTGTGTGTGGGTGTTGGCATTTTTCAGCAAATCATGGCATTCATAGTGATATTATTCACTTGATCACATAAAGGTATTTCAGTCGCCATTTTGATTCTTTTCTTACTATTAGGGTTAGCTCGAGATCGAGGATATTTCTTTTTCTATTAAGGTTAGTCATAAGTCTTAGTAAAGGTGCTAGGATGTTTGTTTTTCCATAAGTTAAATAAAGGGGGGAGACATTCCGAAAGCTCCTACATCCCCAGTATTCTTTAAATTTGTATTTTCACCGTTGATATTTTGTAAGGCATTTATTTATTCAATTTGTCATTATATCTAGGAGTATTTTAAAAACTCTGGAACAAACCTTGATAGATTTGTGAAGGTTTAAAATTTCTTAATTTGACTATTGTTTTGATTTTCAGCCGCCATTTTGATTTGTTAAATATTGAAAGGTAGTGCAAAGCAGTCCGAGAGTTTTTTTTTCTATTAGGGTTAGCTCGAGAGGTTAGTCATAAGTCTTATTAAAGGTGATAGGAAGTTTGTTTTTCCATAAGTAAAGTAAAGGGGAGACATTCCGTAAGCTCCTACATCCCCAGTATTCTTTAAATTTGTATTTTCACCTTTGATCTTTTGTCAGGCATTTATTTATTCAATTTGTCATGATTTTTTCTATTAGGGTTAGCTCGAGATCGGATGATTTTTTTTCCTATTAGGGTTAGTCATAAGTATTATTAAAGTGCTAGGGTGTTTGTTTTTTCCTATTGGGGTTAATTAAAGGTACTAGGTTGAATTTTTTCTTGGGGTTAGTTGAGGGAATATATTATTAAATATATTATTGGACCACACAGAAAAATCAACCGAAGATATACCAAATTACACAGACGACGTTGTTTACCAATCTGCCCTCATTAAATGATGGTGAGTACAGTATCGAATGAAAATAGTTCTTTCCCCGCGAAATTGCGGGCTTTTTACTAGTATTATATATATATATATATATATATATATATATATATATATATATATATATATATATATATATATATATATATATCGTTTTGTGTGTTGGTCCGTTACATCCGGCTGGCGGATGTTGTGAGGGTTTTTAAAAACTAATCGCATAACATTTATATTACGTGAATGTGTTACAAAACGAGACATATCTTTAGCCATAAATGCCATATTCGTTGTATAACTTATACATTTTCAATAGGGTGTCAAAAGTGTGATAAAAAAAATAGAGCCTTTATATAGAGCAATATCCACTAAGAGTGCTCAAAGTGCTTTACATGGGGCTCCTGGCCAACAGCAACACTTAACATGTAGGACGGGAAATGACGCCTGTGAGGCGATATTACATTTTTTCGGACAGAGACAAAGCCGTTAACGGCCAGGTACTCATTTTACACCGAGTACGGTGAGAGAAAGTGAGTAAAGAGCCTTTTCCAAGAGCTCAACTATGCGCCGAGCGAGGCTCGAACCCAGGACCTTCCGATCCGAAAGCGGGTGTCATACTACAAGACCACTTAGCCGCATATAGTGATGTCAAAAAACTAGTTCCAATCTACTCCTTCGGAGGACTGGATACATCCTGGGACCTTGTGTAAATAATCTTCTGGTTTCTAGGTGATGGCATCTCATTTTTTTTCTAGCTGGTCTTCAATAACGATCATCCATCCTCACTCTTTTACAATCTTATGAATCTGCCTATACATCCTGCTATAACAAATACTTATGCCACCTTATGATTCAATATGTAACCTAATCACCAATAGTCCTCTTAAGGACTTTGCCATACACACTTCCAGTGACTTTGGAACCGGAAGAGTATAAGATCTGACTTCACGATATCTCTCCCCTATTCAGCTAACTATCCCGTCAATTTACCAAGCAAGGAATTAATTAAGATGATGGCAGACAGGGATATTGAATTAATTATATCAGCCGATATTCACTTCTTATATATCGAATCAATTATATCAGTCGATATTTACATCATATTTATCGAATCAATTATCTCAGTCGATATTCGCATCTTATTTCTCGATTGATTATATCAGCCGATAGTCACATCTTATTTATAATAATAATAATAATAATAATAATATAATAATAATAAATAATAATAATAATAATAATAATAGATCTTTATTGTCCATAAATATGGCAATTTGTCATTTAGTTACACTTGTTATAACGTTATATGATAACTATAACATTGAACAGATATTTCACTCCTACTTAATGCTTTCCTTTCTATTGCTTTTCCATGAATTCTTTCTACTCCATCAAGAGGATGGTTTATTTATTTTTGATGCCTCTTTGATAGATTTTGAAATTTTTGATTTATCTTTAAGTCGGCATCCTCCAAACCATATGGTGCAGCCAAACGCAATTACACTTTTAATCAATGAGTCATAAACTCTTAACATAGTTTTCTTCCCTACTTGAAATGTTCTCAATTTCCTCAGGATGTATAATCTTTGGGCAACTTTCTTAGATATTATATTAATATGTTGAGAGAAATTGAGGGAACTATCAATGGTTATTCCTAAATATTTAAAATAGTCAACTATCTCAACATCATCTTTACCGATCGCCACACACTTTAAGTCGTCTTTATTTTTTACACCTAACACCTGTTCTTTCGTTTTTTCAACATTTAATTCAAGCTGATTTTGTTTACACCAATCGGTGAATATATTTATTTGTTTGAAATAATTCTTTTCGGTAACTGTATCAAGGAAGAGAGAGAGAGAGAGAGAGAGAGAGAGAGAGAGAGAGAGAGAGAGAATGAGAGAGAGAGAGAGAAATAAGTAGGAGTGGAATATCTGTTCAATGTTACAGTTATCATTTAACGTTATAACAAGTGTAACTAAATGACAAATTGCCATATTTAGGACAATAAAGATCTATTATTATTATTATATTATTATTATTATTATTATTATTATTATTATTATTATTATTATTATTATTATTATTACTATTATTATTATTATTATTATTATTATTATTATTATTATTATTATTATTATTATTATTATTATTATCATTATTAATAAGCCAAGAATAGCAGTATCATCTGCATATTTCACTATAAAGCAATTTTCAAAGGATGGTCTGCAGTCGTTGGTGTATAAGATGTACAGTATTGGGGAACTCACGAAGCATTGGGGACATCCGTTCGACAACGTTCTTTTGTTGGAGACATGTTCACCCAATTTTACACATTGCGGTCTATGGGTCAGAAACTCTTTATACCATTTAATAAGGTAGCTTGGAATATTCATGTTGCACAACTTTTGAAGCAAAATATCTGTGTTCATGGCATTAAAAGCTGACGAAAAGTCGACAAACAGGATTCTGGCGTAATTCGAGGGCGTTTGGTCAAGGTGTTTTGAGATCGAATTTGTGGCTGTTAAAAGTGCGTCTTCTACACTGAGATGTTGCTGGTATGCAAATTGGTACGGATCTAGCAATTTAAGGTCACTAGTAAAAAGCCCGCAATTTCGCGGGGAAAGAGCTATTTTCATTCGAAACTGTACTCACCATCATTTAATGAGGGCAGATTGGTAAACAACGTTGTCTGTGTAATTCGGTATATCTTAGGTTGATTTTTCTGTGTGGCCCAACATGAAGTGTAAGCCACTATAGCCTCTGACCCGTGACACAGCAACATACAGTTGTCCGTGTGTGAATACCGGTTGTGGTAAGAAAATCCCCACCTTGCTTAATGTCTGCCCCTGAGACTTGTTAATTGTCATTGCATATGACAATTGTACCGGAAACTGTCTTCTATTTAGAATAAATGGTAAGCCCGAATCCGTTGTTGTCGTCAGATTTATTCTAGGGATAAACACTATGTCGCCAGCTCTACTACCGGTAATTATCTTGGCTTCTAATACTTTTGAACCTAATTTAATTATTAACAAACGGGTGCCATTTAGGAGGCCTGATTTAGGATTTATATTTCTAAGCAGCATGACTTACGTGTTGGCTTTCAAATGTAATGCATGTGGAGGAAGTCCGGGAGGCGTAAGTTCGTTCAAGAATTCAATCGGGTATAAGTTGATGTCAGAGTCACTTTGAATGAAATCAGCACTGCGGTAAATTTGTTCAGTTGATGAGGTCAACCTGGACAGATCGGCTGCATTTATTTTGTCAACATTTTCATGGGTTGTAGTCAAAATTGCTCTCTCTGATAGATAACGTTCATCCGCAAAGTTCAGATTCAAATCATTGTATACAGCATTTATCAAGCATTCTGGGTCATTTTCAGGAAGGCATAGCGCTGTAGGTAATTTAACAGAATACTTTCCTATTTCGCTGAAAACCGGCTCTGTACCATTTCCGATGCGGAGAAGCCAATTTGCAAAACAGTTATTGTCATCAGTAACCCTCATGTTCTTGTTCAGGTGAAAAATGGTGACAAAATTCCAAATAATTGACTTGTTAAGTGTGACACTTAATATATCGGCTTCACTTCCTTTGTTAACAACAGGTAGAATTTGCCGAAAATCCCCTCCAAGTACAACCACTTTGCCCCCAAAAGATTTTGAACTGCCTGTTATGTCACAAAATGTCCTGCTCACACATTCAAACACACGCCTGTCCATCTTAGGTGCTTCATCCCAAATTATGAGAGAACTACTCTTTCGTAACTTAGCTGTGTCTGATTGGCGACTGATGCTACAGGTGCTGTTATCCGTTATTGGAATTTGACGTTTGAACGTTGAATGTGCTGTTCTACCACCGTGCAATAATTCTGCAGCAATTCCAGATGATGCAACAGGTGTAGCTGAAAGTCCTCGACCTCTGATTTCTGCAAGCAGCTTGTTATATACATAGGTTTTGCCAGTTCCATCAGGGCCATCGATGAAGAGGACATTATTCACCCGGTCTTGTTCAGGTACGTCAATTGCTTCCAAAATGGCAGTAAATGCTAACTGTTGGTCATGATTCATCTTCATTTTTTGACTGTGAGCAATTTGTCGTTGCTCATTTGGATCCTATACTTGACAGGCAGTTGCGTATAATTCTGTAGGGTCAGGCAGTTGATAATCTTTTAATGATCTATTGTGAATCATAAGAAGCCTGTTAACATCTTCAAGTGTCTTACTAACGCAAGCTTCAGCAGTCATACTTTCAACATGAGAATAATCTTCAGCTAGCTGGTCTTGAAAAGTATTCCATAAGGAAAAAGGATCTGTGGGGTTGCAAAAGATCAAAATCGTGACAAAAAGCTGTCGGAGTTGACTTGCTGAGGCAACAAATGCTGATTCTGCCATGCAGTTTATCCACTCATCATCGTCCTCCAATAAAACCCATAGCAGACGCGGCCTGTCGAAAAGTATGGTGTAATGTTCCTACTTCTGATCGCTTTAGGTCTTCAAATGATTTTGCTCCCCTTACATGCTGCAGCAATAATCTAAGAAAGAAGCGCTCCCTTCTGCTGGATGGGCGCTGTACATTCTACCGATTGCCAGGCGGTTTCTCTGTCTCTTCTTCCAAATGCACATTCTACTATCCCACGTGTTATGTTCCGGCATATCAGTATACAGTAGAGTATTAGCCTCACGGTTTATTGCATTCTCCTTAAACCATGCTGTTAGTGTGGTGTCTTTCAGTCTCCTTACAGCTTTTTCCGCATGCCCTTCTCTGTAAGTTACAGACTGTTGGTTTTCCAAGTGCAAAGCTAAACGTCTTGCATGTCAAATTGGAATAATCTCCAGCAAGATTCACTTGCTGAAACATAACGTGCATCAACAAATCTCCTAATTTCATCATCTTGTTCCCCTTGGAATTCTACCATGACTCTATCATGTCCTTTGTACACATACTTATACATGTATTTCACCGCTTTTATGCTGTTGCACACCTCAAGATTGATATGTGCCATATATCTGCTGAGGAGATACGGGTTATATGGGACAACCCATCTATTGTCAAGGGCTATTCCTCTTTTGAAGATTGATTTTCCATCATTACGTCTCTGATACAGGGGATAAGTGGAGTCATTTGTATGTGTCGTCTTACTGAATGATTTTGGAAATCTCTTGGAACACTTGCCATCTTTCATGTATGGACTGTTGGGATTGGCCAGGCCACAGGGACCATGCATCATGTGTTTTGAAACTAAATTCTGTAATGTTTTGTTTTGTGGAATTTCTGCACACACCAACCTATCAATATCTTGAGTAGTTATGGGTTTGGCACTGCGATCAAGGATAATCAGGATGTGAGAATGTGGTAGGCCTCTCTTTTGAAATTCAATGACCTTCAAATATGCTAAGACTTTGCCAAAAAGTTCTTTTTTAATTATCTCTTCCATCAATGCCCCTAATTTCATTTTAAAGACCCTTGCGACTAAATCTGGTCGGTCTGCAGCTGTTTGTCGTGAATGCAGTTCATTTGTTATCTCTGGCCAACATGGATTACAGCTCACAGTAAGGAATAAGTCTGGTTTACCATATCTGCGAACAATTGACATTGCATCTTGGTATAATTGGAGCATGTTTCTTGGACCCCCTGTGAATGAAGATGGTAAAACAATTTTGGTCCCTACTGTAGCTCCATGTGCGTCACCTCGATACACTGCATCCACCAGTCCTTGATACAATTCTGCTCGTAATGACTGTTGATTAAAGCGAATGTATTGCAGGCGTTGCTCTTCAACTTTAGCATACTGATCAACACAATATTGTTGCAGGAGACGACCTCCGTGCAAGATTACATTAAAACTATCTCTCTCCATAAGTCGATAAGCATAAAATAATGATGGACTGACCTGACCGGTTCGCTTTCTGTTAAATTTAATGTTGGGCACCCAACGTTCCTCTCCTTTTGGAAAGAAGAGCACATAATGCAACGGATCAAAGTGAGGATGTGTTTCACTGATACGCATAATTGACTGTTGGTTTGGATGGTCATCTGATTTGCGGTATAATACAATATCCTCCGGTTACTACAGTTGATAGGGCTATTTAGGAGTAAAACAGCAACTTCTGAAGCAGTCGGTAAATTATATCTACGGGGAGCTTTTGATGAATCTGCTCGCAGCACCATTCTAATATCCTTCCCTTGATCTCCAGCATCTTCAATAGCTGCAGCGGCATGCTTATATAATTCAAAAAAGGGACTAACAGTAGCCATGATGGTAGATATAGTTGTCAAAATATCAGTATTAAGACTTCTATTCCAAAAAAGCCTATTTTGAATTTCGTGTTCAGTGTCATAAATGTAAAGTTGGGCAAATTTTGGTCTATCATTATCACTGTTGGGTTGAATATGACCTATTCTATGGTAGACGGTACCACTAACTCGGAAACAGTATATCCCAGGAGGCAAGAAATATTCGTGTACACACAAGGAGGCGAATGCAAACATAGAATTGTAAGCACGGATGTGTTCTCGAAAATGCTTAGAATTTGTGTCGTTACCCGTGTAAAGACTCTTTATATTATCCGGAAGGAGTTGTAAAGGTGCCAGTGATACTTCCCCGTTGGCACAGCATAGCGAGGTTGATTCACCGTGCCATAGTTTTGCTGTACAAAAACGACAAACTTTGTTCATGCGTCCTGTGTTGTGTGGTGAGATAAGAGGTATTGTAGTTGTATCATGTTCTTGATCTGCAGCTGATGTAATTTCCACTGTTTGAGCTTCATTTTGTTGAGGAGTAGTTTCTGTATTATTAGTATTAGTAGTAGAAGTAGCGGAAGTAGTTGTCGTAGTAGTATTAGTAGATCTAGTTCTGAATGCAAATTTTAATTGACGTGCTTGTCGTCGCTGCCATGCTTTATTCGGCATGATTTTGGTTTATCAGTCAGTAGATATCTATATCAATACGTCCCAAGTCTTTACTACGCTTTACTTGGGAGGCCTTCCGAAAGCCCCTACAAAGGGAAAGAACTTTAATAATATATTCCCTCAACTAACCCAAAGAAAAAATTCAACCTAGTACCTTTAATTAACCCCAATAGGAAAAACAAACACCCTAGCACTTTAATAAGACTTATGACTAACCCTTATATAAAAAAAATCCTCCGATCTCGAGCTAACCCTAATAGAAAAAATCATGACAAATTGAATAAATAAACGCCTGACAAAAGATCAAAGGTGAAAATACAAATTTAAAGTATACTGGGGATGTAGGAGCTTTCGGAATGTCTCCCCTTTACTTAACTTATGGAAAAACTAACACCCTAGCACCTTTAATAACACTTATGACTAACCTCTCGAGCTAACCCTAATAGAAAAAAACAACTCTCGGACTGCTTTGCACTACCTTTCAATACTTAACAAATCACAATGGCGGCCGAAAATCAAAACAATGGTCAAATAAGGAAATGTTAAACTTTCACAAATCTATCAAGGTTTGTTCTAGAGTTTTTAAAATACTTCTATATAATGACTAACTGAATAAATAAATGCCTGACAAAATATCAACGGTGAAAATACAAATTTAAAGAATACTGGGGATGTAGGAGCTTTCGGAATGTCTCCCCTTTACTTAATTTATGGAAAAACAAACACCCTAGCACCTTTAATAACACTTATGACTAACCTCTCGAGCTAATCCTAATAGAAAAAAAACAACTCTCGGACTGCAGGTTTGTTCTAGAGTTTTAAAAATACTTCTATATAATGACTATCTGAATAAATAAATGCCTGACAAAATATCAACGGTGAAAATACAAATTTAAAGAATACTGGGGATGTAGGAGCTTTCGGAATGTCTCCCCTTTACTTAACTTATGGAAAAACAAACACCCCTAGCACCTTTAATAACACTTATGACTAACCTCTCGAGCTAACCCTAATAGTAAAAAAAGAATCAAAATGGCGACTGAAATCCGCTAAATCAACAACACAACGGAAGTAATAATAATACTTGATGTCATAAATAGATGACGCAAATTGACAACTTTTTACAGTGACAAAATTAGTTGATTTTGGGAGTCAAGTGTCGTCGTTGGTACATATTTTATGACGAACTTTCAAACTGACTTTAAATTATAAAAGGAAATCAAGTTATCTGCTTATCTATCTGTAAAAAATACATTTCTAATTTTCAAATCTTTCAGTAGAGTTGTGCGCCGTGTCAATTTTTTATTGACTCAAATAAGCACAATGTTCTCCACAATGCTATATTTTTTAAAGAAAGGATAACATTTTTGTAGGAGCTCAGATTTAAAAATTTTTTCTAAACATTTCATTACAAGCGATGTAAGCGCCACTGGGCGGAATTCGTTAAATACGGTCGGGCAACGCTTTTTTGGAACTGGAACGACAATCGATGTTTTCCAAAGTACTGTCACTGATTGTTCATCGATTGACCTTTGAAATAGTTTTGTATAAGGTATAGCCAGTTGTTGGTGACAGTTTTTCAAAATAGTTCCGGTAATGTTGTCTGGTCCTGGTGCTTTATTTTCTTTACTTCGCCGGAAGAGGGAGCTTACAGTTTCTTCAACATTTGGAGGTGGCTCATTGTTATTTGACAAACCGTTGTGCACAGATGGGAGCCTGTCAAAACGACAGTAAAAATCATTTAATTTGTTGACATCAGTTATCGTTTTTTCTTGTGGGAATGTTCGTTTCTTTTGGTCTACTCCTCCCACTTGCTTTATCATCTCCCATGCTTTCCTTGCGCAGCCCGATCTCAGTTGTCGCTCCATTTTGTTTTTGTATTCAACCTTCTCTTCTTTTACTGTATTTCTGATCTCTTTTCCCTTTTCAAATTCTAGTTTAATGTCACCATTCATATAGGCAATTTTCTTTTCATTGAGTAAATATTTAAGTCGCTTTGTAACCTATGGCTTATTGTTAGGAAATATCTTAATTTCTTTTTTTTTCCAAGCATTAATCCACACAAAATGCAATATAACATGTCACAGTTTCAGTCCATTCATCAATACTGCCTCCTTCTACCACCAATATCTCCCACCGACTACAGTCAAAACACCTGTTCAGTCGTTGGATTGCCTCTTGAGTCCAGATATGGCGATATAGTACAGTTGGTTTCTCACGTTTTAATTTAGAGATGTACGTCGGTACTAAGTGAATTGTATTATGATCAGATGTGGCTATCGAATTAATTATATCAGCCGATATTCACTTCTTATTTATAGATTGATTATATCAGACGATATTCACATCTTATTTATCGAATTAATTATATCAGCCGATATTCACATCTTGTTTTGATCACCGACATCTGACATCACTTTTCACTATACACCGACAAAACGCTTTGATGTAGTTTGTCAGAAATGTCTTACTACCATCTGCTATGGGGGCAGCATGGCTCAGCGGCATAGTCTTACCCGAAAAATATCGAGTTCGACTAAAAACTCGACGCGCTTTGAGATGAATAAAGAGAATGTCATGTCATTTCAAGTAGTCCTTCAGAATCTAAAGGCTCATGGAGCCAGAGTTTATCGCGATTTCTATAGCGTTAAACAAACAATGTCTATTGGTTAATACGCGTTGGATGGGATGTTAGTCTATGGTCAGATCACTGCTAGTGGGTAAATAGGGGAGGGGGGGGAATCGCACCCGGTCACCTTGCGTGTGAAGCGAGTGCTCTATCTATCATGCGAGTTATCGGGACCGGTCCGTCCATCGATCAAATTAGCCTTAATTCAGAAGAGTGAGTGGAGCAGGCACTTATGTTGATAACAACTAGAAATGAAGTGATAAGGAAAGTGCCAGAAGACAAAAGAGAATAAAAATTCACGGCGGCGATGGGGGCTCGAACCCGTGACTTTACTGGTACGAAAACTCCGCCTGGCTGGGGAGAGCGTGACTCTACCATATGAGCTATCCACGATCCCCCCCCCCCCCAAAAAAAAAAAAGACCGCTTTTAACCCTTGGCTTTTATTAGAGCCTTCTCTCCCTGACTTCTTGAGGTCCCGGGTTCAACACACATACAAACGCCGCGAAGTTAGTTGGCTAGCATTTAAGCTTAATAGCCAACATTCTCAACAGAAACATGTAACATAGAAACAATTGAGACATTGAGTATGCTCCGGTATTTGGGGTGAATTTTTTAATTCAGAAAAGTGAGTGGAGCAGGCATTTAGGTTGATAACAACAAGAAATGAAGTGAGTAGGAGAGTGCCAGAAGACAATATTTTTTTTGGTTGAACTTTTTTTTTAATCTCCTCGTTGACGCGACATCACGGTCGACCATGACACATACATATTTTGGGATTGGCAGATCTACGTTGTTTTTAAACTTAAATCGGATTGCAAATGTATTGATGTTATGCGTATTGGAAAAATACTCACGACATCTCCATCGGGGTACAACATATTAACACACAAAACTTCAAACTCGAACGTTGATAGTCTGATTGATATAACTTAGTGATAAGTTAATTATAAAAATGGCTGTCTAAAAGCAATAACAACGGGTTGACTAATGTCAATTTTATTCCTTCTATTGATGCTCTGTGTTAAATTAAAATACTCACAAAGTCCGCTTGCCAGAAATATCACTCCAGCCCAAAAATCTACATGGAACCTTGAACGTTATAGTCGGATATATTTTAATGAGAACTAATCATAAAAATGGATGTCTAAAAACAATAACAATGAGACGAGTGACGTCAATTTGGTTCCTTCTATAAATATCCAAGAACTTTACTAACTCCATCCGCTCTCTCCTCCTTCAAAACAAATGTATCTATTCTCTCATTGCTTTTTTGTGCGGTTATGCATTTGATACTTATGATATGACACTCTCCTTTGGATCGGACGCATTTACTTGCATTCTCTCACCTTGTTCGCGTTTAAAATGAGTACCTCGCTGATTACAGCGTCGCCTCTGTCGGAAAACAATTGTAATATCGCTTAACAGTCATGTCTCGTCTCACATGTTTTTCTGTTGACCAAGGACCCTTATAAAGTGATTTGAGCACCTTTATTGAATATAGCGGTATATATAGCGCAAGTAAATTTTTCTCTCTCTCTTTCTCTCTCTCTCTCTCTCTCTCTCTCTCTTTTTCTCCCCCCCCCTCTCTCTCTCTCTCTCTCTCTCGACATGTTAGATTATTATAGCTATTGCTACATATGATGCGAATATCTTGGACGGTTATTGATGCTATGAGTTTAGGTAAAACGCTCACAACATCCGCCAGTCGGAAATAACGTACCGTCACACAAAACTACGAGTAATCTTGAACGTAAAAAGTCTGATTAATATAATTTAGTGAGAACTAATTACCAAAATGGCTGCCTTAATAGAATAACAAAGAGTGGAATGGTGTCAATTGCGTTCCTTCAACAGTCTAATTGATAAAATTTAGTGAGAAGTAATCACTATTGTACGCACGACGAAAGATAGAATAAGAGACAGTAACTGGGATCGGTTCTGTCGGCCACAGAGCCTAACTATTAATTAAAATTTATTTCTAATTTCACCAATTTTTGGAGTAAACACAGTTCTTAGTATCAAACCTATTGTAAATTTGACGTTGATCACGAATCCGACGTGAAAACAGCGAAAATCCGAAAAAAAATTGTCCACTTTTTTAAACTGCCACGCCCCCGATCGACGATCGCCTCAAAAAATATCTCACCGTGTGTGGACAAAAATCATCTGCGATAAACGCAGGGATCGGGTCACAGCGACCCCGCAGGGCTTGTCCCGCGATGAGATCTGTGCGTGTATGGGCCCTCTAATAAGGCTTTGATACCAGTAAGAGGAGACACTGGTGGCTGCGAATCGGCTTCGGTCGAGGAGCTGCCTAACAGCAAGTGCTCTTCATCAGTGGGGACTTTCCACCTGTCCCACATGTACCCGATGTGGGCAAGAACCCGAAACGGGGTACAGTTGAGCACTTGAAAAAGGCTCTTTTCTCAAATTCTCTCATCGTACTCGGGTGTTAAATGAGTAACTGCCATGAACAGCGCTATCTCTGTTTGAAATAAAATATGTAATATAGCATAAAAGGTGTCATGTCTCGTACTATCTACATTACATGTTTAGTTTTGTTGTAGGCTAGGGACCCATTGTAAAGCGCTTTGAGCAGGTTTAATGGATATTGCGCTATATAAAGGCTCGAGTACTTAAAAATGAGTACCTGGTCGTTTACAGCTTTGTTCAGTCGGGAAAAAATGCAATATCACTCACAGGCCTCATGTCTTGTCCTTCATGTGAAGTCTAGTTGTTTGCTAATGACTGCTTGTGTATAATATTATAGCGATTTGAGAACGTGCAATGCATAGTTGAGTCCTTGGAAAAGGCTCTTTAGTCACATTCTCACACCGTATTCAGGTGTGAAATGAGTACCTGGCAGTTAACAGCGG
Organism: Berghia stephanieae; assembly: GCF_034508935.2. Taxonomy (NCBI): domain Eukaryota; kingdom Metazoa; phylum Mollusca; class Gastropoda; order Nudibranchia; family Aeolidiidae; genus Berghia; species Berghia stephanieae. Next base: position 37,560,540 of record NC_088368.1, on the reverse strand, counting down.
GTGTCTTTGTCCGAAAAATTGTAATATCGCCTAACAGGCGGCATGTCCCGTCCTACATGTTAAATGTTGCTGTTGACCAGGGAGTTTTGAGCACATTTAGTGGATATTGCGCTATATAAAAGCTCAATCAATTTTTGAAAGTTAAAAAAAATCAATCTGGCCAAAATGTAAAAATAAACCGTTTTGGCAATTGTGGTTTTGAGATTTTATAAAGCGCAATATCCACTTAACGTACTCAAAGCAAGGGGTCCCTGACCATCAGCAACACTTAACATGTAGGACGGGACATGACGCGTGTTAGGAGATATTATATTTTTTTCGGACAGAGACAACGCTGTTTCACCTGAGTACGGTGAGAGTAAAGAGCCCTTTCCAAGGACTCACCTATGCGCCGAGCGAGGCTCGAACCCAGGACCGTCCGATCCGAAAGCGAGTGTCATACCACTAGACCACATAGCCGCACATGTATGGAAGATCTCATTCCTCTCATCACAAGATTACCACATCTGCTTGATTATTTTATCTCTGATATTATCTCTCGCATCAGATTTTTTTCCATCGCAATGAAATAACACGAGATTGAATCTTCATTTACCTAAGGAGGAAATAGACTGGCTATTATTGAGCATGATGTAGAGAGAGAGAAAGAAAGAGATTGAGAAGAAGAAGAAGAAGAAGAAGAAGAAGAAGAAGAAGAAGAAGAAGAAGAAGAAGAAGAAGAAGAAGAAGAAGAAGATGAAGAAGAAGAAGAAGAAGAAGAAGAAGAAGAAGAAGAAGAAGAAGAAAAGAAGAAGAAGAAGAAGAAGAAGAAGAAGAAGAAGAAGAAGAAGAAGAAGAAGAAAGAAGAAGAACGAGAGAGGAGAAAAAAGAGATAGAAAAAATAAATAAGAAAGAGAGAGACAGAGAGAGAGACAGAGAGAGAGACAGAGAGAGAGAGAGACAGAGAGAGAGACAGAGAGAGAGAGAGGGGGGAGAGAGTGTGTGTGAGAGAGAGACAGAGAGACAGAGAGAGAGAGAGAAGGGGGGGGGAAAGAGAGTGTGTGAGAGAGAGAGAGAGACAGAGAGAGAGATAGACAGAGAGAGAGACAGAGAGAGAGACAGAGAGAGAGACAGAGAGAGAGAGCCAGAGAGAGAGAGTGCCAGAGAGAGAGAGAGAGCCAGAGAGAGAGAGCCAGAGAGAGAGAGCCAGAGAGAGAGAGCCAGAGAGAGAGAGAGAGAGAGAGAGCCAGAGAGAGAGAGAGAGAGAGAGAGTACTTGAGCTTTTAAATAGTGTGATATTCAATAGATGTACCTTCATGTCCTCCTTACCTTCAAATCGATGGGAGCTGATCCCGGTTTAGCCATTCACGATAGAGAGGTTCATGGATCGCTGGTCAGCTCGTGGCCAGTACTGGAATATGTAATGGACTAGCAGATGGACACAACAATAATACCAATGCAATGGCGAGCAGTAACACAGTGACATCAAACTATTGTTCATTTAACATTATCTTTCTCTTTCTCTCTCTCTCTCTCTCTCTCTCTCTCTCTCTCTCTCTCTCTTTCTCTCTCTCACACACACTCTCTTCCCCCCCCTCTCTCTCTCTCTCTCTCTCTCTCTCTCTCTCTCTCTCTCTCTCTCCGTCTTTCTCTCACTCATAATCGTTCTCTATTACTGACAGTCACACGCCTGCTCACAAACACTCATTATGATTAGTACAATATAGATTTATGTGCTTGGCTAAGAAACTCACAACATTGCCATCCGAAAGTATAACGGACCAACGCACAAAAAATATGTGTAACCTTGAACGTTTATAGTTTGGATAATACAGTTCAGTGAAAATTGCTCATAAACGTGTATGGCAAAAAGCAATTACAGAGACCCGAGTGACGTAAACTTCATTCTCTCTCTCTCTCTCTCTCTCTCTCTCTCTCTCTCTCTATATATATATATATATATATATATATATATATATTATATATATATATATATATATTATATCTGTGTGTGTGTGTGTGTGTGTGTGTGTCTGTGTAACAGTTACCATTCATACCACATACTTATACCCACAAACAGAATACAATAATTGTTAAGGGGTTCTATCATTTTTTTAAAAGAAAGAAAATAAACAGTTTAATCCTTTCCTTACCAGCCATTTTTAGAAATTTCCCCGAAATTTCACACCCATCTAACACAAAAACAGTACATTCTATACATACTATTGTTCTGCAAAATGAGCTCTACAACACAATATCAAGTTTTTATAGCTATAACAATTTTGTTCTCTAAATTTTGTGATGTGCACAGAAAATCTGAATGAGAAAATTGTTCATTGCATCATAACGAATGTGACGATTTACCAATGGTTGGTAATGAGAGGGTTTAACATGCCCAACGGAAAGCCCAAGGTCAGAAATGGAGGAAAACTCATTTTTAAATATTGTATACAATAATGTTTCCTATGTTGACGGCCGCCGTCTTGGATTTTTTAAAAATTCGCATTTTTCTCCGTTCTAAACTCTCGGTTATTAATAACTTCACAACATTAGTTTCTTTTTTAATACAAAGATGCATCTTTCCTACAAATAGCTGACAACTTAATGTTAGCAATTAATGCAAATATGAAAAGCTATTATGTTATCACTAATAATAGATCTATGTCAAAATTTTGCGTTAAAATATCCCACTTTTTACACAATAAACGTAATTTCCTAAAATGGAATCTAAAATTTAAAATCTAATTGATCTGCTGTTTAGAACAACCTATAAAGAGCATCTGTGCAAATAATGAATTATATGTGCCTATTTTAATTGCTGAGATTATAAAAATGGAAAATACAAAAGTGCGTAAAATGCAACTTTTGAGAAAACGCCATTTAAAGTTCTCTAACCATTATCAACATAATAAACATCAAAATATTGTAAGAGAGTTAGCTTATAGCAAGTGGGTTTAATGAGTTCACAGTACTTGTATATCAGTTAAACTTGGTCATTATATTGAGTAGTCTAGGACAGTTTTACGTTCCAAAGTTAAAGGATTGGTCATTATATTGAGTACTAGAAAATTATTTCTTTGATCGGTGTTACTTGGTATTTGGGGATAAAAGCATTAAGTTATAGTTGGTATTCATCATTTAGGCGTACGATATTATTTGGGCGTAGCGTATTTGTTATTTGGGCGTACGGATTATTTAGGCGTACGCCATTTGATTATTTAGGCGTAAAACTGACCTTTGGTGAAAGGAATTGTGGGACAGTTTACAATAGGATATAAAACAGTGTGTCTGATCAAACGGGGATCATTCTACCTTTTGATTCAGGATTCAACTTGACCATGAGCTGCACACTTTAAACCTTTTGTGCTCACCATCATTTATTTGCTTTTTCGGACTTAGAAATATTCCACGAACATTGAAAATGGTTACTTAGGCAAAACTGACTTTACATGTGGACTGATTTTACGGATTTGGAATTTATGAAACTGATTGAATTATGACAATGCTATTTGATTTGGATTTGGAATTTATCATGATTTGGATTTTGAATTTATCACAAACAAATAAAACTGTAAGAAATGAAACTTGGAATCTGGACTTTTATTTGAATGTTTTGGTGTTGTGCATTCAATTATCATCACCGGCCCTTGAACTCTTTCGTCATTATTAACATCTACAACACAACGCAAAGGATAATACTACCATCTATGAAAAACACCACTATGCGATCATAAGCCATTACATATGTGTGCAACTACCCCACATTATGTATCTAATTTGGTGTCGTGAATCAGGATTCTTATATATCTTTATTTGGAGCCCTGATACCATGATGTAAAGATGTTATCATTCCGAACCATGGAAACACAAGAAATGTATATTGTTGCGGTGTTAACATCTATTAAAGTTTTTGTGAGACTCGAATTTTGAAGTGAAAATTGTGAACAGATAGGAAAATAGTTTTATTTGGGAAAGAAAATGAATATCAATTTTGAAGGTGAAGCAGTGGAATTATTTTGTATTGAAATATGAAAAAAAAATATTGAAATTATAGATGATTCCTAAAATTCTGACAAAAGACAATATTTAAAAAAATAAATAAATATACTAAATAATATTTAAATTAAGAGTCACAGATAGAAAAGGAAATTTTTAAAAAATATAGATATATAGGGCAATATATTATATTCAAAAAGTGAAAACAATATATTATAGAACGGCAAAATAATAATAATAATAATAATAATAATAATAATAATAATAATAATAATAATAATAATAATAATAATAATAATAATAATAATAATAATAATAATGCATTGATGCTATACGTATTTTATTTAATTAAAAAGAAGAGAGGGAGAGATGAAAATAAAAATTGCAGTATTTAAATGAATATTTTAGTGCGTTTTATTTTTCAAAATAAATGAAAATGCGTTTACTTACAATCAAGCGTTTCGGAATAGATCTTCGAATATTAATTTGTACCGTTAATGGCAATGTTTTGTTAATATCAGTAACAAAGATGTGTCGATTTTTATTTCAATTTTTGTATGTTACTGTTGGAATTACATAAACAGTTGGTCCATTATTTAAGGTTGTTACGTTTTATTTTCTGTCAAAATGACTCAAGAAGACGATGGCAATAAAAACACGTAAATTCTAAGTTTTGATAATTGAAAAATGTCTTATGGTATTTATTGTTATATTACAACATCATTGATTATATTTCTCTCCCGTCAATAGGGATGAATTGGTAGGTTGATATTGACTCTTTGAGATTCATGGGTTCATGACAAAGAGCAAAGTTTTATATCTGTTTGTATTCTTGGTAATAAATGTGTGGTTAACGCAGCCAAGTAATCGACAACAGAGCTTATTTAGTTGTGTAATGAGACATGGCGTTATAATAGATTACATAAGACATTTGGATTTTATCACCGGAAATTAAGTTGAAATGATTTATGCGGAATATGAGTCAATCGTTGTTTTGTTTAGTTTTGTTTTGAAACGCGTTTCATCGTGATTTTTAAAGGAGACATATTCTCATAATAATGGAATAACGGACTTTTGGTTTAAAGTCGGAGAACAAATAAAATGACGGAGTATTAATTATTATGAAAGACTGATGTCTTGTAATGGGAGTTAAAATGTTATTACGGAAGAATAACAAAATATTGAAAATGCATTACCATGTCATGTGAGCTGATAATATTTGTGACACAAGTGGTTAACTTGTTAAGAATCAGCGAATTATAAGTAACCCATATGGTAAAATGCTGTATATGCATATTGGGTAAATAAGCGCAGTGATGTAAGACGCGGTAATTAAAGTGCACACGGTTTAAATTACGAGACGCAGGAATGAGGCGTTCGGGAATATTTTATTTTGCGTTTGATTAAAGCGCATGGTTTAACATTATGAAATGATGCAGAAGGCGGAGAATTTTTATAAATACGATGCGCGTGGTTAAAGCGCACACAATTATCAATGCTATATTAAGAGGCGCGAGATAACGTCGCAATGAGTTATATGAATATTTTTATAAGCCGAGGGCAAAGGCGCGAAACATTGAATTTTTATTGACCAGAGTGTATATCGTTTCTGCAAATATTTTGATTATCATATTTTTCTCCTATAGATTCGCTGTTGTAATTGTAATCAATATTTACTGCGTGGTTTGAATTTAACATTTATATCATAAAGTGTGTAACTGAGTTGAAGAAGAAGTTATGTTCAGTTGTCTAATCTTAAGTGTGTAATCATTCGGCAATCAGTTGAAATGGTAGGAAGTGCTACGATAACATAAACAAAATCATATTTCATTAAATTAGGGATTTTCTAAGGGGAATAATTCGAGTTAATCAAAGGCAGAAGTAGTGTTTGCACTAAAACATGATACAGTCATCACGAAAGAGGACACTTGCAACCATCAGTCATAACGGGAACGCTGATGACAACGACAGAGGCAACTCAAACACAGCCACAACAGAGGTCTGGAAATGTCTTAATCCCTTTGGTCTATCCACGGATACCTTGAAATGGAGTAACAATCTCGACAACCACTACGCCATTGATACGTCCAGAATCAACACAATCTACAGACTACAAATACACAGCAACCTCAATTACATCGTACCTTTCAACTTATACAAACTTGACAGAATTCATAAAATAATATCTGTATCAACACAGATTTCTTCCATGAACCTTTTTTATATTTACATTCTTTATTGAACAATTGGATTACTTGTATTTACTTCTACGACAACAATACCCAACGATGTACGATGTCAATAATTACATAAACGTTCAAGATACGATTGTTTTTACAAAAATGATGTCCAATTGTGAACAATACTACTTCCATCATATTCAGTGGTGAGCGTATTCAAATTTAAACTTATGTCAATATACAAGTGTGCAGCACCCATATCTACAACTTATAAACATTGAATATTATAATAACGCCTGTCTTAGTATCATTGTAAAAGATAAAGGCTATATATGTATATAAGACAATGCAGGAAAATTCATTATCGTATGATATTCAACAACCTGCGTTCAAATAACGAAAATATTGTTGACCTTATTCGACCCTACTACATAGTCTACTAGACTACGTTATTATTACATCATCTACCTGGTGTGTGGACTCACATCACCCACCGGAACTCTGCAAGATTACATAATCTACCTGGTGTTTGGACTCACATGCCACCTCATCAAAACTCGATCAACAAACACGAACAATTACAACACACGACCTCTGTCGACTACTACACACGAACTCTTTGTCAACACATGGCTGAGTTCACAACTTTCTTTTGACTTGCTGGATAAGTCAAACTTCATTTAAATTCAAGATCTCGCACACAGTTAATCTTGAATTTTTACAATTTCATCTACAATGAGACTCAACGTATACACAAGACAACCACAAATATCTACGAGGAAAATCGACCCAGATGCCGGAGATGAATGGATTACAGCGACGTCACAAGACCAAGAAACAACCCAACAGGTTAAGCATACGTTTGCTACCTGTAGAGTCTTTTTTCGTCCCAATTCAAAAGACTCGAACAAATACAACACACTAATTGCAAAAGTTGGTCACTTTAGTAACAGCCCACAATCACATACTGTGTTAGATTTTACTTATTTAGTTATTTACACTGTACTAAATATGAATAATTCGGACAGACTAATGACTGATTATTTACTAAACACTAAATATGTGATGTGAACAAGTCGGACAGACTAATGTCTGATTATTTATTAAACACTAAATATTTTGAATGTGAAGACATTATGGTGATAATTCGAAGACATTTACAGAGGAAAAAGTTTTTAATTAATTAACAATAATTAAAGTGAATTTATGACACTTGGGCTATGCAGTGACCACAACACACACAACAATGCAACACGTAGACTAGATACAATCACCTCAACTCTTATAGTTGATATATTTTTTTCATTACATGAAAACTCATTCTAAATGGAGACAATGACTTAATTAACAATTACTGACAATTTTCACCGGATGAATCATTCTCAAGATGAACTGTTTACGGAGAAATTTGTTACCTCTGATGGATGACCATAAAGAACATTTTGACTTCAAACTACACCCTGATGATTTAAAAAGTTTAAAAATTGAAACATCAAAAATGAACAATGAATGATAATAACTTCAACTTGAATTTTAAAATGATGATAATGCTATTATTATGATTTATTTTTAAATATTTTTTATTATTAATTGAAATGTAATCCTTCGTATATGGATTTAGATGTCTATAATACATTATTTGTACCACATATTATAAGTAGGAATTAACGTAATAATGTTGTTTAAATGGAAACATACAATATAAGGAAATATACAAGGTACTGGTTTTGATATGTCAGTAAATGAGTAAACATACATGGAAGCTGAGATTATCACCCATGTCGTATAGAGTTGAATTTGAGATTGAATAAGACAACGTGAGTATATCACAAATGGAATTTGAACCATCCTTTTTCACGCAATAATATTTATGTGTGATGGGATATGACGAGAATTAAACAATTTTATTGCTATGAAGATGGAATTTAAGGTGAAAAGATATTTTTTTCTTTGAACTTTTAATTACTTGATATCTTACTTTCGATGTTGTGATGCCTTAAAAAGTATAATCGATAAATATATAAATGTTTAATCAACTTTCGTGTTGGTAAATTAAAATTTTAATCACTTTTAAATGATAGATACCTTACTGTTGATGTTGTAATTTGAAAGAAAAAAAAATCTATAATCGATATATATATCTATTTAGATGTTGTAATCAAATTTGATGTTTGTGAATTTATCAATGTTGTAATACTATAAAACCTATAATTGATATATATGAATGTTGTAATCAACTTTGGTGTTTTTGAATTTAAAGTTTAAAGTTTTTAAATATTTAACTGGTATAAGTATTATCATTTTAAACATTTATTTATTACATTTTAGTTGGACATTACATATATATTTAATCTCTCACTGTAATTTTTTTTTGAATTGAAATTGTTTTAAAGTCAATTTAAATTCTAAGAAAGGGGCGTATGTAAGAGAGTTAGCTTATAGCAAGTGGGTTTAATGAGTTCACAGTACTTGTATATCAGTTAAACTTGGTCATTATATTGAGTAGTCTAGGACAGTTTTACGTTCCAAAGTTAAAGGATTGGTCATTATATTGAGTACTAGAAAATTATTTCTTTGATCGGTGTTACTTGGTATTTGGGGATAAAAGCATTAAGTTATAGTTGGTATTCATCATTTAGGCGTACGATATTATTTGGGCGTAGCGTATTTGTTATTTGGGCGTACGGATTATTTAGGCGTACGCCATTTGATTATTTAGGCGTAAAACTGACCTTTGGTGAAAGGAATTGTGGGACAGTTTACAATAGGATATAAAACAGTGTGTCTGATCAAACGGGGATCATTCTACCTTTTGATTCAGGATTCAACTTGACCATGAGCTGCACACTTTAAACCTTTTGTGCTCACCATCATTTATTTGCTTTTACGGACTTAGAAATATTCCACGAACATTGAAAATGGTTACTTAGGCAAAACTGACTTTACATGTGGACTGATTTTACGGATTTGGAATTTATGAAACTGATTGAATTATGACAATGCTATTTGATTTGGATTTGGAATTTATCATGATTTGGATTTTGAATTTATCACAAACAAATAAAACTGTAAGAAATGAAACTTGGAATCTGGACTTTTATTTGAATGTTTTGGTGTTGTGCATTCAATTATCATCACCGGCCCTTGAACTCTTTCGTCATTATTAACATCTACAACACAACGCAAAGGATAATACTACCATCTATGAAAAACACCACTATGCGATCATAAGCCATTACATATGTGTGCAACTACCCCACAATATGACTAGTTCATACATTTATTAAAAATTACTACCACAACTACTACCACTGCTGCTATTGGGTACTGATGCGGACTCGCTGACACTTAGTGTAAAGAGATAAAATATTTTAAAATATGCCCTTATTAGCCAATTTCTCTTGAATACAAGGTTATGTAAATGTTGCTACTCGAAGATCGAAGAATAAATGACAATGTGATATTGAATGTAAGCTTCAATTTAATATACGAAAACAGATAAAATGGAAGTTCGGATTTCTCGTTTATCAACAAAACAAAATGAATGATACACTACAGACGAATGAGATAATGTGGTAGTGGCGTTGTTAAGATGAATAAACCAAAACATTGCTGGTCAGGAAAATATGCTACTTTGTAAGGAAGACAGGGTGTACTAGAATGAGTCTTTTCATATTTATACGGGTTATAGTCATGACGTAACTATGGTTATAGTATGTCTTCTAATAGCCATAAACATAACATCAAATGGCATTTTAAACATGCGTAGAGTGAAAGAATAAAAGTAAAGACCCTTTTCCAAGGACTAAACTTTAAAAAAAAAGCCAAAAAAACTTGACATTTATACAGGGCAATGTTCGCCCGACGTGCTTAAAACTCTTTATAAGGGGCCCCTAGGCAACAGGAACACTTAACATGTAGGACGAGACATGATGCCTATGAGGCGATATTACATTGTTTCTGACTGAGTCAATGCTCTTAACGGTACTTATTTTACATCTGTGAGTAAAGAGCCTTTTCTAGAGACGCAATTCTGCCCGGATCAGAGTGGGACTCAAACCCGAGACCTGACAGATCCGGAGCTAGTTTCACACCAAAAATAAAAGTCAGATATTATGAAATTTAAGCTTTTTACAGTGTAAAACAATTCTTTCAATTTCCTTATTGATAGATTTAAGTAAATTGTCACACAGAACTTAGAATCAATATTACATTACTTTCGACGTGTACATTTTCAGGTGGGATAACTCATAGTGTCATCATCTCATAGTTTCTCATAATAGAAATACTTTCAAACCGACGTGTATATATCTGCCGGTCTGATGGCCCAAATAGTTATGGTCTCATTATTGTAATGGAAATATCCCTCAAACCAATACAAAATATTGTCCTTTACAACAATGTTAAATCAAGCACAAAATTGAGTTCGGTTATCAGACCTGCAAATATGTGCAGCTAGCCTGAAATCAATACAAAATATTTTCTTTTACAACGTTAAAGCAAACAAAAAAAATGGGTTTGGTTATCAGACTTGCAAATATGTGTAGTGCAAACCAATACAAAATATTGTCCATTAACACATTGATAAACCAAGTCCATATTTTGCTCTGTACTAACCTGCAAATAATCAAATACGTTTACTTTGGTTAATATTGTTATAATACCGCAATGACAAAATAATAAAAGAACAGGCACTGGTATCAGGTTAAAATATGTTAAAGTAAGAAACAAAAATGAATATAACAGCTTTAACCCCCCCCCCCCTCCCCCCTTCCTAAAAGAAATAAAAAAATCCAAGGAACATTGTTTTTTGTTGTTGTTGACTGAAGAAGGGTTTTGAACCCGAAACGTTCCTTATTTGGTATTTTATTCTTTATTGAAATAGCTATATTCAATTTTGATCGTTCCTTTTAACAATCCAGAGGTTCTATCGGCTTAGTATCACTTTGGTTGAAATCTGAAAAGGTGTGTATGAAACAGTGCCGGATACAGCAGAAAGATAAACGGTAATCAGAAGGCCTGAGATTCTATCCCAAGGCAAGCCAGGCTGATTTTTTAAAGTTGAGCTTAAATTGAACTTTAATAAAGGGCAATATCCACTAAACGTGCTCAAAGCGCTTTACAAACGGCCCCTGACGAACAGCAACACGTAACACGTAGAACGAGACATGACCCCAGTTAGGCGATATTACTTTTTTTTTTCCAGACAGACAGCGTTGTTAACGACCAGGTACTCATTTTACACCTGTTTACGGTGAGATAATGTGAATAAAGAGCCTTTTCCAAGGATTCAACTATGTGAGAGCGGGACTCAAACCCAGGACCTTCCGATCCGAAAGCGGGTGTCATACCCCTAGACCACATAGCCGCAATTTTGCGTATTACTTTCTGCATTGTCTGCCACTGTTTCATTGTCTACTTTTTCAGCATACTGTATTAATACGGTCGTTCCTATTTGCTTAAAATGATATAAAGATAGGAAGGGTAGCAAAAAGAGAGGATTGGGAGGAGGGAGAGTGAACTTTTCTATTGCACAATATCCACTAAATGTACTCGCATTTCTTTCCAGGGACCCGACGCCAACAGCAATACTACCACTTAGGGCCAGACCCTAATGCATGTTAGACGCTCATATAATTTCTTAGAGACAAGAATGTGAATGAACTGAAATAATAAATTGTAATATCGCCTAACAGGCTACATGTCTCGTTCATCATGTTACGTGTTGATGTGGTAGGAACCCTTTGTTAAGTGCTTTGATAAGTTTAGAATATGCCAATAAAAGCTCAAGTTTTTTTTGGTGTTCTTTATTCGCAATTTTTTATTAACAATTCTGTCTTCTAAAACCCACACCATACCACCCACAACCCACAAACCCAATCCCCATCACCAGCCATACTGAAATCATCCATTGACACCAGTCCATCCACCAATCCAGCCTACAACCTAAATCCATTCAAACCATCCACCCACCAACCAGCTACTAAAACCTGAATCCATCCCACCATCCCACCATCCATCCAGCTAACTAAAACCTAAATCCATATCAACCATCACCCACCAATCCACACTAACTCAACCAACCTGAACCATCCACACCCATCCACTACCAAACTACTACAACCTGAATCCACACACCCATCCCTACAAACCGACCTAAAACCGAACCATTGACCCCCCACCACCCACCAATCACACTAAAACCTGAATCCATCATACCCATACCAACCACACTAATCACTAACATACTAAACCTGAATCCATTCACACCATCACCCCCAATCACTATTCCGTAAACTATGAATCTATGACTACCACACTAATTCGACTAAAAGGTCATTTATTCATCCATTACCCACCAATCAGCAACTAAATTTCCTTAATCCAATATACTCCTTCAAACCACCAGCTACTAAATAATCTTTAACATTTTACTTCCTTAAAAAATCCAGCACTTAACGATCCATACACCCATGCAAAACCAAAACTAATTCACTAAACACCTGAATCCATATCCATCACCAACAAATCCAGCTACATAATCTGGATCATTCATAACATAAATCTAATCCAGTTACTAAAACTGATCCATTCACTTAAACCTGATCCATTCATTACCAATCACCAACAAAAAGTACTTAACCTGGTCTTCTAACCATACCACCAATTCCACTACTAAACCGAATCCATTCATACCTCAACAGTTCAAATCAAGATCTATAAACCTGAATCATTTCTTACCACAACCAATCAGCTACTAATCTGAATTCATTGAACCCATAGCCACAAATCAGCTACTAAAACTGAACATACTAACAACCCACCGAATCCGTACGTTGATCAGAACCAGAATCTTTACCATCACCAACCAAATCCATCTTAACCTGAATCCATACTTTACCGCTCACAAAATGCTGCTAATAAACCTGATCCATTCATACCATCACAAAAAATCAGCTAACAACTATGCCAGGCATTCATTACAATCACACCAATCCAATTCAAGTCGAAACACAACAATGATTCTTCGTCAAATTATGCTACTAAAAGGAAAAACCTTACATTGATCACTATTACCCACCAATCGCTATCAAAACTGAATACTTATCATTCATTCTATCCAGTATCAAATGGAACTAATCAATCAACCTTCCACATTTAACCATTACTAAAAAATGTCATCAAATAACCATACACAACAAAGATTCAGCTAACTATTAACTAAATCCTATTCATACAAGACCAAACTCCATCTTAATAAACTGTAATCCGTCAAATTCTACCTGCACCCACCAATCCAGCATCCTAAAACCTGATAATCAATCATAATGACCACGCAATCCAAAATAAAACCTGAAAATCCACACCCTATCCACCAACCAATCGCAGCTACTAAACCTGAACCATTTACACCCATCACGCCAATCCACTTACAAACTGCAATCCATCCCACCCCACCCCCCACCATTTTTACAAAGAAAAAACCTGAACATTCATACCCATCACCCACCAATCCAGCTACTAAAACCTGAATCCATCCACACCCATCCACCCACCAATCCAGCTACTAAAACCTGAATCCATTCATACCCATCACCAACAAATCCAGCTACTATAACCTGAATCCATCCACACCCATCCACCAACCAATCCAGCTACTAAAACCTGAATCCATTCATACCCATCACCAACAAATCCAGCTACTATAACCTGAATCCATCCACACCCATCCACCAACCAATCCAGCTACTAAAACCTGAATCCATTCATACCCATCACCAACAAATCCAGCTACTATAACCTGAATCCATCCACACCCATCCACCAACCAATCCAGCTACTAAACCTGAATCCATTCATACCCATCACCCACCAATCCAGCTACTAAAACCTGAATCCATTGACACCCATCCACCCACCAATCCAGCTACTAAAACCTGAATCCATTCATACCCATCACCCACCAATCCAGCTACTAAAACCTGAATCCATCCACACCCATCCACCAACCAATCCAGCTACTAAAACCTGAATCCATTCATACCCATCCCAACAAATCCAGCTACTATAACCTGAATCCATTCATACCCATCACCCACCAATCCAGCTACTAAAACCTGAATCCATTGACACCCATCCACCCACCAATCCAGCTACTAAAACCTGAATCCATTCATACCCATCACCCACCAATCCAGCTACTAAAACCTGAATCCATCCACACCCATCCACCAACCAATCCAGCTACTAAAACCTGAATCCATTCATACCCATCACCCACCAATCCAGCTACTAAAACCTGAATCCATCCACACCCATCCACCCACCAATCCAGCTACTAAAACCTGAATCCATTCATACCCATCACCCACCAATCCAGCTACTAAAACCTGAATCCATCCACACCCATCCACCCACCAATCCAGCTACTAAAACCTGAATCCATTCATACCCATCACCAACAAATCCAGCTACTATAACCTGAATCCATCCACACCCATCCACCCACCAATCCAGCTACTAAAACCTGAATCCATTCATACCCATCACCAACAAATCCAGCTACTAAAACCTGAATCCATTCATACCCATCACCCACCAATCCAGCTACTATAACCTGAATCCATTCATACCCATCACCAACAAATCCAGCTACTATAACCTGAATCCATTCATACCCATCACCAACCAATCCAGCTACTATAACCTGAATCCATTCACTAAAACCTGAATCCATTCACACCAATCTACCCGCCAATCTACTATTCTCCGTTAACTAATGAACTCTTCAAGGACGTTTCAAGTTTCAGAGTTTTCGACATGATGAGGGTCATTGTAATCGGTCGTTATAGATAGTATGCGCTTGGCTAAGAAGCTCACATTTCCATTAAATTCTAATATTAGCTCTTCTGAAACCATCACTCCTTGTATCGAATTAACATACTTTAACAATTTTTGTTTCCTTAAGATAAGAATCAACAGTTGTTATTACGATCGAACATCCGAAGGAAAAAAGATCCAAAAAGTAATTTTCTCAAACCATGATCATTAGACATAGTCACTTCTGACAGTGACGTCACGATGTTATCAATTAGTCGTAAAATATAAGATTTAATATTTTCTAACAAGCCGTCATTTTATCAATTACTGTTTCCACATATTTATTTCAAGCTGAACATCTCAAAAAGTAACTCCAAATGCGTTTACTCAAACCATACATTTTGAACTGTTTAACACTTCGGCGTCGATTTACCTAAAAAGAGTTTTAAAATATAAAGATTAAATATTTTTTGACAAATTTTGTTTTCAAAAAGTGTTTTATTAGAGGAGACGCCTGAGAGTACCCAAATACCTCAAAACAAAAGGATTGATTGGGAACGAACCAGGAATCGTACGGGGTTGATCGGATGCCAGAGAAACTTGAGATAGGCCAACGCGTCATTCATAAGTTGAACTGTTATTTTGTGGAGGCGGTGGTGATAAAATGGCTGTTGGAATTTCCTTGCCAGTGGAGTAAACTGTAACAATAAAAGCAGAAGCAGACGTGATTGCCAGGCATTTCATGTAAAAGTTACTAAATTTAATTGTAACGCTCGAAGTTACCACACAATTGATGTCTTCGTTTCAATTTATGTTTAATAAAAAGGGAAAAAGGCCTTTATCTTGATTTTTAGTTATTATCATTGGTTTAAAAAGCTATACTTTGATTTCATTTTTTTTTTGCCAGTAATAAAATGGGTAAGTTATATGTAATGAGTAGTATTTTATCTATTTAACACATTATGATTGAAAAAGAATTGTCAAAAAAAACATACATACAAAAAAAAAAGGATTAAATTATAACTTTTCAATAACATCCTATTGTCAAAGATCGAAACTTCTCGTCTTATAACATAAAGTATTTACCGTCCAAAATGTCTACCTGGCAACCGTCGCAACATCTAGGTCAGCCCTATCATCGTTGATGAAGGTGAGAAGTGAGAATTGGGAACGGAGTGGAAAAAAAAACGAAGTAAAATAAATAAAAGCCCTCGATCGGAATTTAATGGAGTTCTCTATCATACCAACCATTTTACACCCTACACAGGCAAGACGACTTTTTACCATATTGCCAACCCCCCCCCCCCCCTCCCCCTATTTTTTACAAAAGAAAGAAAGAAAGAAAATATTATAAACAGAAAAACGGTATATTATGTGGGGTTGAATCGATTGATATGTGGATGACAAATTTTCTGTCCAAATTTTTAATATGCGTTTTTGTTTGTTTGTTTGCTTGTTTTTCATTGCTAGGCAGTATTATTCTACCCCTCCTGACTTGCACAGATCTACAGGTCTAATAACTGAACGCTATGATAGACCTTATTTAACATTGTTGTAATGGACAATGTTGTGAGTCAGTTTGAGAGTATTTCCATTACAACAATGAGCCCTTCACAATAGGATTCAATAGTCTGATGCCACGTCCGCCCAGCGACGAGCAGCTTGGTTCTAAACAAAGAAAAATGGACACTCTTTATTTTTCATGCTGGCTAGAACTCTTTCACATGTCGTGTGATCAGAATGTATAAAAGTTAAAACATGATCAGATTTGTTTTTCTCCTCTGGATACACTTCTATGCTCGTCGGAGAATTATTTCATAAGGGCGTCCGCAATTGTTCCGATAGTTTAGAACCAGTTACTAAGTTACTATGCCTCATTACGAGGGAAGTAACGTCACTACTGTTGAAGCCTATTCGGATTATCTGACCTCCTGCAGATAGGTACCCGTAGATCCTTCCCCATAAAAACAGTAACGCGCAATAATATCATTGGCATCAAGTTACAATAATGATTTGTGACGTCATATTATCAAGCGTTAAATTTAACTAAAACAAGATATAAAGAAGAATTACGTATCATTTAAATCTAAGTATTTGGTGTGTGAACTTTGTTACCAATGAGATTCGAACTTTGATCCTAAAGCGCACTCACAAGCTCTTGCAATGTTTGGGTAGACGTCCGGAATTCTAACAAGCAAGTGTGTCGTTTTGATATGAAAGTATCTCCGTTATAAGGTACAAGACATTAGAGAAGGTCTATGGATTTTAAAAAAAACATTACATAACGTTTTTCGGTTTGTGCTCCTATCCTTGTCCAAGACAAGTACACTTTTATGCTCGTCGGAGAAATATTTCATTAGGACGTCCACCATTGTTCCGATAGTTTAGAGGCAGTTACTAAGTTACCCTGCGTCATTACGAGGGAAGTGACGTCATGACTGTTGAAGCCTATTCTATCACCCGCTGACTCAAATTATTATTTAAAAAATCGGCACAACGATTGTACCAATAAAGATTGGGTTTTTGACGTTAGGAATCTCTATCTGGCTGCTTTGTTGTTGCCAGATTTATTTGCGTGCACCTACATACTTTATCACCGGACGGCTTTAGGTCGTTGATGGCTCAAACAGATTATTCTCTATTTATGTAGATTTCAACAATACAGTAGTATAATAAATAAAATAAACGAGTGCCTGTTCGTATTTGTTGTCCGCAAATATTGCGGGTTATCTACTTCTTTTACTACTGATGATGATGATGATGATGATGATGATGATGATGATCATGATGATGATGATGATGATGATGATCATGATGATGATGATGATGATGATGATGATGATGATGATGATGGTGATAACTATTTATATTAGTACTAAATGACCTTTCTTACCGTGACAACATGACATGATCAAAACGCCTAATAATGTTGTCTATTCCAAGCGTGTTGTTGTTGTTATGTCTCCATCCACCATCACACAAAAGGTCAGCCCCTCTATTTATTTTACTTTTATATAACCATACGAGTACAAGGGGGGGGGGGGGTTAAGTGGCCGAGTGGTCAAGACATTGCACTATGACACGGAAGGTCCCGGGTTCGAGCCCCGCTTCAGGCACTTTGGGTTTCTTCCTTGACCTACTACTATTAACCCCCAATTTGCTCACTTGGACAACGAGGGTGATTCCTATTGAGATCAGACATCTTGTTTGATGAGTTATCTATATTCCTTCGTGGAATGCCTATGCTACGATATCTTATGATGTTGTGGCGGAAAAGCCATCTTTTTTTTTAAAATACGAGTACAAACATCCACGTAGAAATTTCATATGACAAGAAGATTTGTTCTTTGTAAGTTTCATTTCTCGTTTCTTAGTCACAATAAATACAAAAAGTGACCAACCCTTTCATTCTAGAAAAAAAAAACAAACAAAAAACAAAACAAAAAACAAAAAAAACAAAAAAAACAACAAAAAAAAATAAAATTAGCAACAACAAAACGAAAAACAAAAACATAACAAATGTAGTGCAATGTCCACTAAAAAATCTAACAAAGTATGGCGAGATTACCCTGTCAATTTGAAAGATTTTAACTACGTCAGGACGAGATATGACGCCTGTTTTGCGATGTTAGAATTTTTGGTTTTAAGAGCTTTTCCAAGGACTACTTTTGCATCGCTCAGTAGGGATCGAAGTGGGAGCCTTTCCAAGACTTCAACGTAGTCAGCTCACAGCGACACGAACCCATGGCAATCTCAATTCGAAGCATGATGTAAGACACATTTACAGTAAATACGTCCAATCTAACAATTCGAATCATATGTATATACTATTTCTAATAAAACGTATCTATCTATCTATTCTATCTATCTATCTATCTATCTATCTATCTATCTATCTATCTATCTATCTATCTATTATATCTATATACTATTATCTATCTATAATATTATATATATATATATATATATATATATATATATCTTTTTTTTAATTTTTTTTTAAATTTATTTTTATTTTTTATTTATATATATTCTCTCTCTCTCTCTCTCTCTCTCTCTCTCTCTCTCTCTCTCTCTCTCTCTCTATCTATCTATCTATCTATCTATCTATCTTTCTATCTCACTCACTCTCTCTTTCTCCCCCCCCTTCTCTCTCTCTCTCTCTCTCTCTCTCTCTCTCTCTCTCTCTCTCTCTCTCTCTCTCTCTCTCTCTCTCTCTCTCTCTCTCTCTTCCCGCACCTGATGTTCCTTCCATTACTGTACCCAAATGTTTCCCCCACTCACTCTTATCTTCAAATGAAGATAGCCCCAGCCCTTGCCTAATCATCTACATCACCTTAATTAGTAACCCTCTTATAATCTGGACATATCAAAGGGGAAAGCACTCGAACCTATCGGCACTGAAGGTTTTCCTTTCCTGCAAGTCATAAAAATCCTTCCTTGTAGTTATTGGCGACGGTAAAGTACACCCAATATGAAAAAGAACTATCACACTCTTTTCAGATAATACAGGGTGTTATTTTTTTTATCATTACCCGATAAAAAATTAAAATAGCTTAAAAACTAGAAATGACAGAAATATCTAGTTTAGTCATATTTACCCATCACTCTTCGTTTTTTATTTATGGTGAAAATTTCAGGAATATGCTATAAGTTGTTACAATACATCACACTTTTTGTAAAATGGGAGAAATTTGACTCGAACGCTTTTTGACGAAAAAACTGAAGAACAATAAGTCTGCGTCTTATTCAGTTTTACACGATATTTATTCAACACACAAGACAGGGCTTCACGCAGTTTAAAGCTAATCCTCTGAAAGTCAATGTTTGGTGTACTTTAACGTTTGATCGTATGATTGGACTAGTTTTCTTCAACGGAAATATTGTAACTACGTGCCATACTTAGTGAATCTTTATGCACACCCCATACAGCTGCTATTATTAACAAAGTCGTTTTCCAGCACAGCCTGGTTGGGAACTGAATGTGAGAACCTGTTTAGATAGAAACTTTCCTGGCAGATGGAATGGAAGGAATGGGCCCATTAGCTGGCCATCCAGGTCACATGATATCCTCTCTCTTGATTTCTTTTTTTTTTTCTGGGGTTCCGTTAAAGACAGAGTTTATGCCACCATTTTAAAAAATTGCAACCATCTCAAAATCAAGATACTAGGGGAAGGTATGGCGATCGTTACCATTAAATTTTACAAAACACATGGAGAGTATAAGGTAGCGGCTAGCGATGTTGAAAGAGAATGGAGGATCCTATGTGCACGTTTATGTTTAAACGGTATGAAGCCTTGTCTTGTGTGTTAAATCAACTTTGTGTAAAACTGAGTCCGACGCAAGTTTTATTTTTCTTCCAATTTTGAGTCAATAAATCGCTTGAGTCAAGTTTCTACCTTTAACAAAAAATGTGATTGTATTGTAACGGCTTGTAGCATCTTCCTGCAATTTTCACCACGCCAAACTTGCATAGTGATGGAAAACTATGCAAAAAACTAGATGATTCTATAATAATCGAGTAGAAATTTTTAAAAATCCCCATGCTATATAATGTTTCAAAATTCATGATTTCCATGGCCTCCTAAAGCAATATAGGCCTGATCCGTTAGTTTTTGTGAGAAATGGTATAGGTTCTGTCACAGAAAACAAAGAACTTGATTTGCCTTGTATGCAATACTTTCCAAATAATATAATTACCTTTTTATAAAAAAAATAAAAACAAATCCCTTTATTCATCCCATAGGGGAAATTTATCTCTAGGGTCTATTCCTAGGGAAGACTGGAATAACCCAGCGCTAGCCTCAGTGCAGCGCCGCAAATTAAACTAGCTCAAGGCCACACAGCGCTACCTTTCGGGTACGAATTACGAAGCAAAGACGTGCCACTGAGTCATGCTGTCCCTTCACATGGACCACTGCCTCGAGCCAGTCTTATGTCTGATTGATTTAGCGGAATTAGACGTTGTACATTGATGTACAATCAGAGATGAACCATTTGTGACCCTTCGCCTCAAAACGGAATTAAGTCGGGTTGCTTAAGGTGTTGAAAATTGAATTTATAGTCTGAAGTATCAGACTTGTGCTGAGTTTGTATGTTTTATTAGGAGAATGGATACCATATTTTAGGGTGCTATTGCCAGTAATTTATATTTTTGACCAGTTTTAACATTTAATTCGGCTTTTAAGCATATGGTTCGTTCCAGCATAATATCGTTTTGAGACGGTCACATTTAGGGTAGATCTACATGTTCTAGGGAGGAGAATAAATAAAGATTTCTTTAAAGTGGGATTTATATTCTATTTTAATCATAGGCTAACTTTTCGTATATGCCGACCATGAATACTGGGTGACATAGACTAATTATGATCTTTAGTGTTTCATTCATCCCGTTTTGTTGACAAGGGGGAATCCCGAGACGTCCACAATATGTCTTGGTTAATTAAACTGAAGCTTCCATTCCATTTCAGAGTAACGATAGCTCAGTGGCAGAGCACTTACTTCACAGGCAAAGGGACCAAGATCGATCCCGGGTGCATTAGAGATTTTTTCTGACCCCCCCCCCCCCCCATGTCCACCCAGCAGTTAATGGCTAGCTGAGTCTGAAAGAATTGACGGAAAGTACTTTGGATAGACCCGAGTCCCATCCAATGGATAGCTAGCAATTGCTTTGTCCGTTCCACGCTAAGGAAACGGTGATAAACTTCCGGTCCATGGACTAAAAGCTCTGAAGGACTTTTTTTATACAGCAGTGGTAGCAATAACAACATTTTCAATAAGCTACTTATTTATTTACGTCTCAATAAAACAATATACGTACAATAAACCCGTTTCTCTCTTCTTCCATTAGCTTTTCAGACCTCCTAAAGAAGCAGCAGGAATTTACGCTCTGATCACCACAAAGAACAACCATGGCGAAAGCACAAGTCGCCTCTGTGACGTCATATCGAAATCCCAAATTAATCTCCATACCGGATGTAGAAATAGACAAAAGTGGAAAGTTCAAGTACATTCTGATTAAAGTTCATGACCCGGAAATAGATCGGGAGTTCAAACATATCGTCCGAGGATCCAGCAAAAATGGCTATATTGGTAAGCATTCTTGATTTTCAAATATAGAGCTAACCATATCAATGACGCCGTCAAAACATGACCCATAATTAGATGCAAGTGACCCGAAGTTTGGTGCAATTGACCCTTAAGCATGTCATACGCATCCTCACAACCTTTTGTTTTACACATTGCTTAGCAGCAGATTGTCAAATTATACTAAAGATGTGACAAGAGGTTGAGTGTGACACTTTCGCTTTTGAAAAAAATCTTCCTACCCCAACCTCCTCTCATTCTTTCACCCCAGCCTTACCCTCTGTCATTTCTCTGTCTACTTTTCGTATATGCCGATCCCAACATAAATACTAGAATAGGACGCTGGGTGACATAGACTAATTATGATCTTTAGTGTTTCATTCATCCTGTTTTGTTGACAAAAGGAAACCCGAGACGTCCACAATATGTCTTGGTTAATTAAACTGAAGCTTCCATTTCATTTCAGAGAAACGATAGCTCAGTTAGTAGAGCACTCACTTCGCACGCAAAGGGACCAAGATCGAGTCCGGGTGCAGTGGATATTTTTTAATTAAAAAAAAAACAACAAAAAAAAAAACAAAAAACAACAACAAAATGTCTTATGTAAAAAAAAATGGTACCACCGTATCTCCCGCAAACAACACACGGTGGCAGGGATCCCATGTCGTTCTCTTTCCAGTCGTGGGGCAGGTAGACTTAACACACTTTTGTCAGGGAAGGGCGAGAGTCAATCATTTTATGAATAGTCTAGACTTTTGCCGTTGAAAGCTGAAAATTAATTTTGTTTTTTACTTTTTTTTTTTTTAGAAATTCAAACTACTTACTGGGAGGTTTCCGTGTTGTTGTTTTTTTTAAACATAACTGACACACGTTCTAGATTGGAACTGTTACCAATTTAAAAAAAAAAAACAACTATTATTATGAAAAGTGTCTTCTCTCAAAAAGTCTCCTAATCAATCACTGCATGAGCATGAAGCAGACTTGAGTGAAGGAAACGTCGACGTGAGAATCTTTCAGTGACGCTAGTGACTGTTTGTCAAATTAACGAAGTGAATCGTAAAGATGAAAACAAATCTACAAAGTATTTTAAAATAATGCGAGTGAGACATCCAAAGTTAAAGACCGGAAAGCTATTAGGGGTTAATATTGAACTAAATCTTTACAATCGATACAAATACAAACTGAAATACTGAAATTGAAACCGTTCGTATCGTTTGGTTTCGCGTCCGAGGCTGGTGATTAGGAACTTTAACTTTAAAAGTCGGAAATCTTTGCGCATAAAATAGGGAATGAGATTAGCGGAAGAGTAGCGTCCCTTGATTGGACGTCACCGGGGGAGAAGTTATTTATAAACAACCAACTACAAGCCATGCGCTCCAAATACAAAATTAATTATTCATATTTCTGAACAAAAATGCATATCATAATCAATATTATGCATTTTTGGACAGAAATATGAATAATAACTTTTGTATTTGAGCGCTTGGCTCCAAGTTGGTTTGTTTACAAATAACTTCTCCACCGGTGACTTCCAGTCAAGGGACGCTACTCTTTCGCTTATCTCATTCCCTATAGGTATCCCGTTTATTGTTGTTTACATTGTTGATAATACACTTTTAGTGAAAACAAACATGCACAAATGACATTTTAAATGAGTTAAATTCATCTTTTAATATGGCTAAATTATTCTGAAAATCAGGGTCGAAATTGTTCTTGTTTTATTCACAAAAGCGCATTAATTTTGTGATAGCTCATACGGTAGAGTCACGCTCTCACCGGACAGGCGGAGTTGTCGTACCAATAAGGTCGTGGGTTCAAACCCCACCACAGCCGCAAAATTTTTTTAATTCTCTACCTATTGTCTTCTGGCACTTTCCTACTCACTCATCTCTTGTTAATAATTTTGTATAATTAAATTTACCGTGGTCTAAAAATAGATCAATAGTCAATTTGATAAATGTTGCCATTTGTTTAATAAAATATGAATATCTCGACAGTATTCGATACGCGGTCGAATATTTATGAGCCTGTGCTTCTATTGCCACCTAATTACTGCATATTTATGGTTATTTGTTTCTATAATTTGCTATGAATTGTTAGCGGTTGGAGGTAGCAGCAATCATACTGCCAGTCTTTTGTTGTAACGGTGTCATCTATATACCATTTTAAAATAACGTCAACAAAAATCTCTAATGCACCCGGGATCGATCTTGGTCCCTTTGCCTGTGAAGTAAGTGCTCTCCCAACTGAGCTATCGTTACTCTGAAATGGAATGGAAGCTTCAGTTTAATTAACCAAGACATATTGTGGACGTCTCGGGATTCCCCTTTGTCAACAAATCACCATCATCATCATCGTCATCATCATCATCATCATCATCATCATCATCATCATCATCATCATCATCATCATCATCATCATCATCATTATCACCACCACCACAACTATCACCACTATCACGCTTATCCACCTTTCTCTCCTCCTCCTCCTCATTCTCCTCGTCCTCGTCACTTTATCATCATTTAATCCTCATCATGATCACCATCATCTAGAACATCCAAATCACATCATCTCATTGATTGCAATGTGACCAAAGTATGTACTGTAATGAGTAGCATTCACCTCAGTGCAGAAAATGTAAAGCTCGGGCTTAGATAAAAGAATTAAAATCAAGGAGAAGTCTTGAGAAGAGCGAGTTTTTTCTGACTCAGGATGTGATAGGAAAGGATAATGTATAGCATATCATTACCCTTAACCAGTAACGTGATCAATCGGCGCTTTTTGAAAATACACGTATACTAAATTATTTAGAAAAGGACTATGGAAAGTTTTCATTTTCATCTGTTTCCATGAATTGGATAATAAAGAAAAAATATAACCAAAAAAAAAAAAAAAAAGAAAAAAACAGAAAAAAAAATAATAAAAACATTAACAAAAAACCTAATAACACAAAGCACCCCCTTCCCTCGCCAAAAAAAAAAACAAGCATAAAACAAAAGAACCCCCCCCCCCCCCCCCAATACAAAACAAATAAAACAAACAAAGCAAAGTAAGACCAAAGAGATATTAAAAACAAAACAAAACAATGAAATTAAAAAAGAAAATAAATAAATAATAAAACCCAGACAAAATCAACTGAGAATCTCGCCTCAAATTTTAAGTGTCGAAAAAGTGTGGACAAGAGTCAATTTAGTCACACATTTCTTGGACCTTTATTTGAAAACTTATCGCTATCAGTTTGTTGGCGCTGTCAGGGTCTATTTATTACTGGCCTCCATGTATCAGTGCGTAGCCATCGTTATGTTATAGCCTGTTACTGAAATCCAAAAGGACTGGCAGTTTGACATTTTTTTTTGCCCCGCCCAGTGAGTTGTCGTTAGTCGAGCTCATGGAAACAAGTTATTTCATTGGTTGAACTATTGAATACAACTCACGATTTTTTTTCTTTTGTGGCAAAAGACTGACATTTTGACGTCATTTTTTGGTCCGTATCAGGCCATAACTTTACGAAGGCCACGATCAGTGGCACATTACACCATTGCTGCCCACCTAAACCCAATTTCGGAAGCGACCCGGAAAACGCAGTGCATTGATTGGTGGAACGCTGTATGAGATCATTTCTTGTTGTTATAAACACTATCTATGTAACCCGTCACCTCAATCTGGTTTTATCTAAGGATAATTAGGATGTTGACTATTAGTTTTATATTACAACATGACGTTTGAGCAGATTTAAAGACTTTATAAAGGGCATTGAATAGAGTCGTCTGTGGTAATTTTCAATGTCTTTGTTCACCCCGGGGGGGGGGGGGGGGGGGGAAAGGGGTAGAATGGGGTCGGGAGGGGGGGGGGGGGGGGGGGGGGAAAGAGGGTTATTTGGCCTTTTGCGTTTTGAGCTTGAATTTGTTCGAGTGTATATATATATATATAAATTCACTCACTTATTTTAAACCGAAACGAACGTTTCCATGTCCTTCATTTCATCAGTCGGCATTTATCCGTAGAATGGTTTTTCGCACTCTCGTACCTACAAGTCCCCACCAATACTTATGAATACTCATATATATATATATATATATATATATATATATATATATATATATATATATATATATATATATATATATATATGCATTCCTGGATTGGTTATTTACTTTAGATTCTGAAAATGACGAGGGTTTAAAATTTCCAGAATATATTCAATGATATGAAAGATTTATGTCTGAAGCTAAAGAGATACTTCAGTAAAGCACGACGGCCCCCTTGGGGTGTTCAGCAAACGTTGATCACTTTAATGTAGTGTATGTGTGCGAATCGCACAGATGTGGTCTTAAAAATATATAAGTTATCTATTTTATGAGATCATCAAAATATTTTAACATGTTTGCCGGTAACTCGGTAACTTTACATGCAGTGGGATAGAGAGAAGAGAGTAGATGATGATGATAGAAAAAGGATAGTTATGGAGTGATGGAAGAGACTCTAAAAAAATTGAGCTATATCCACTAATGCGCTTTACAAGGGGTCCCTGGCCACCAGCAGCATTTGACATTTAGGACGGGATTGACGCCTGTTAGGCGATATTAATTTTTTTTCGGACAGAGACAACGCTGTTAACGGCCAGGTACTCATTTTACACCTGAGTACGGTGAGAGAAGAATGTGAGTAAAAGGCCTCCTCCAAGGACTCAACTTTGCGCTGAGCGAGGCTCGAACCCAGGACCTTCCGATCCGAAAGCGAGTGTGATACCACTAGACCACACAGCCGCACTCAAGACTGAATTTATTTGATTTTATTAGTTTGTCTTTAAATTTAAGATAGATAAATGCGAGAAATGTGAAAAGAAGTATTAAAGACATTATATAGATGATAAAGATAGATTGGAATAACAGAAAATAATAGGAATGGGGGAGGGGATGAAGTGCAAGTGGATGATGATGATGATGATGATGATGATGATGATGATGATGGTGATGATGATGATGATGATGATGATGATGATGATGATGATGATGATGATGATGATGAAGATGATTTATAGTTTTTAGACAATTTTATTTCTTTATCGGGTGTAATAAAAACAGCCCGTAGATAGTGCTTTGATTTTATGCATTACTTGATTTCTCTGTGTTTACCATTCTCATTTGAGTTCTTTGTTGTGGCACATGTTAATATTGAGCCTAAGTTGTTTTTGTTCTTCTGAAAGTTGTTAGAGGGTTGGACAGAAGCTCCTTTATAAATTCGTTGTCTTTGGAAGAGTTTGGGTCTGTCCGACCGAAATGATAGTGTCGATCAATTTCTGGTGTTGTAGGGGCAGGGTTTTGTTTCTACACTGATTTGTAAAAGCTTAAGTTTGTCTTTGAATGCACTATGTATAGTTTTATCTTTTAGGTAGCAAAATCTGTTGCTGGTTTTGGTCTGGGTTTTAAAAATCATGGTTCTGACTGCTTGAAAGTAGTTTCTAAGAGTCCGTGGTCAGTGTTTACGTTTGCTCCAGAATACATCCTTGATTGTCCAGGTGATTTTTAGAAAACAGTAGGGGCTGCCTGAAGCCTGTGATCGTGAAAATACTAACGAAAGAGTGAAAATGGAGAGGCTTCGTATGGGAACGGTGCAGACAATGGACGTTTCGGATTAACAAATTAACGTGGAAAACAAGCGTTGTGCTGACGAAGGGTTTGTACCCGAAACGTCCATTGTCTGTATCGTTTTCCACGTTAATTTGTGTATTGTTGTGCTGACGAAGGGTTTGTACCCGAAACGTCCATTGACCTTATCGTTTTCCACGTTAATTTGTATATTGTTGTGCTGACGAAGGGTTTGTATCCGAACGTCCATTGTCTGTATCGTTCCTTTACGAAGCCTCTCCTTTTTTCTCTCTTTCGTTAGTATTCTCAGGTGATTTTTGTAACATGCTGGGAAAATACCATTGTCAATTTAATCTGGTTATAAATCGTTATGACATTGTTATCCAGTTTTATTGCTCCTTCCCTAGTGTAGATATACTAAAATGGAGTAAGGATAAAGGAAGTAAATGTGACTCATAAATAAAGGAACAGCACATTTACTCCCTTTATCTTTCTTTCCATTTTATTGACTCATTTAGGGACCTCTTGTTTTAGATATAATAATAAACACATAATATTTGGTGGTTGCGATAAAATGCTGTTAGGGTGTTGGAGAAAACCCCATTTTACCACAGTGGGGTACCAGCAAAAACTTTACTCGGCGTCACCATTACGCCTTGTTAAAAAAAGAGAAAAAAAAAAAAAAAACAACAACAAACAAACAAACAAACAATAAATAAGACAAAAACAAAAATCCAACAAAGCATAAACTTCAACCCCGGTTTTTTAAAATATTTTAGACTAGTTCTCAACTATGGCCGCTAATATCGGGATTCGAACCGCAGAGCCGCACATATTCTTCTAGTTGGAATTTACTTTGGCAAAGAAATCGTCACCATGACAAATGCCAATGAAACGAACACCGAGTATAATAATTTATGTATTGGAAATTAGACTGATTATGATAGCCGACAATGAATGAATTGGAAGAGATGCATGCAAATATTGACAGATTAAGATTAACTCACTCAACCCTAACACAGACTATATCCGTAGTTTACCCGGGGTTACTTTTACCCCATGCCTATTTATTACATTTTTCTGAGACAAATTATAGGGGTAGCTAGTATCAAAGCTAATGTTTTTCATTTTTACATGCTAATTGTACTTGAATAAATATATATGCACATGCTCATTTTTAATAAATTTTTTTTTCAATTTTGAAAAGTAGCAAAAATCTTTAGGATTGAGTGAGTTAAAGTGTATTAGGAGAGCATATCTTATGGTTTTTTTTGTTTTTAGTGTCTGAGAACATTTTTAATCCACCGTATTAAAATTGAGCTTAATTGAGCTTTATATAGCGCAATATCCACTAAATGTGCTCAAAGCGCTTTACAAGGGGTCCCTAGTCATGCCGCCTGTTAGGCGATATTACAATTTTACGGACAAAGACAACGCTGTTAACGGCCAGGTACTCATTTTACACCTGAGTACGGTGAAAGAATGTGAGTAAAGAGCCTTTTCCAAGGACTTAACTATGCGCCGAGCGCGAGGCTCGAACTCAGAACCTTCCGATCCGAAAGTGAGTGTCATACAACAAGACCACATAGACTTTGAAAAGTTTGGATGCTCGTTATCCCGAAAAGATACGTATTTAAAATTTGGCCAGAAAGCACATCCTTCAAATATCGAGTGACTTAAATGACATCATATTGGCAAAACCTACTCTCAAACCTGGGATCTCGCGAGACCCAGGTTTGAGAGTTTTTGCCAAGATGAGACATGTCGTTAGTACTGCTCAAGGAGACAAATTATAATCCCATTGGTTGGAACTATTGAATTCAACTCACCATTTGCTTTCTTCTATTGGCCTGACTTATGACTTACTTAAATAACCTAAGAGTGGCCAAATGTGATTTTAAAAACAACACAGATTTCATGTGCACCGCAGAGGATCGTGATTCGTGGAGACAGCTGACAGGCAACGTGCTCAAGAGTACAAGCCACGATGGATGATGATTGGCCTGAATGTGAAGAACCCAGAACTAAAAGTATTTTAAAGTCACATTTTCATGATTTTTAATTAATCATATATAAACTTAAAGCACAATCACCCCAGTTCACTCACCAATTTTGTTCATGATAAACACAATCAAATCCCCTGTCTCAATACTACTATTATATTTTTATGTACTCTATATAGCCTGATCCAAATTTGAACATCCATTTTTTTCCAAACTAACTTTCTGTGACTTGGGTTGTACTTCCAGTTTGGTTAGTAAATATGACTATATCAATCAATCCATTAACTCTCTCCTCACCAGCCATTTTTGGTACTTTCCCCAAAACTTCACACCCAACTAACGCAAAATATATTTTTTATCACTCAAAAACGATAGAATAAAGTTCTTCCGATGCATAATTTCTTTAGCAAGACATCTCTACAACACACTATTCATTTTCTTTAGATTTTATGACGTCCAAATGTTGGTTGTATCGTAACCATTGTGTCGATTTTCCTACAGTTGGTAAGGAGGGGGTTAAGATCACTCCCAACAACTCAAAGGATAAAACATTGAGACTTCAAGATAGATAGATAAATAAATAAATAAAGGATAGATTAGGTAGTGTCAGGGCTAACCATAACACCCATGATTTAAATACAGAAAATGGTTGGAGCAGGCACTTATGTTGATAACAACAAGAG
>NC_088368.1:37520204-37525204 GCF_034508935.2 Berghia stephanieae | reverse complement strand
ATAATAATAATAATAATAATAATAATAATAATAATAATAATGATAATGATAATAATAATAATAATAATAATAATAATAATAATAATAATAATAATAATAATAATAATAATAACAATAATAATAATAATAATATATTGCGTTTATATAGCGTATATTCCCGTTGGAGGGCTCTAGGCGCTTTACTCGAGAATAAAAAGAAACATGAAAACATAACATACAAATATTAGAGTTAGGTCTATACACACACACACACACACACACACACACAGACACACATATATATATATATATATATATATATATATATATATATATATATATATATGAGAGAGAGAGAGAGAGAGAGAGAGAGAGAGAGAGAGAGAGAGAGGGAGAAGGGGGGGGGGGAGGGCAGGAGGGAGGGAACGTCAAGGTAATGTATGATATCGGGATTGTGAAAAAAACCCCGAAACGATGGGAGATGAACGGAAAACAGGTGTGAACTAAGACAAGAATGTTTTCACGATTTTGGCGGCTGCCTTCCCCATCGACAACACGTGCAATACATTGAGTTTTCTAGCCTTAATGCCAGTGTTATGATGCCTCAGTATAATGCAAAACCCTTTTATCGATAGCTCAATTGGTAGAGCACTCGGTTCCCGGTTGTTGTTGATATTTTTTTTTTCTGACCCCCCTTGTCTGTCCGGCAGTGATTGGGGTGCTGTGTCTGTTAGATCTGTACTTTCTAATTATTATTATTATTATTATTATTATTATTATTATTATTATTATTATTATTATTATTATTATTATTATGCAATGTACAACACGAAGCAGAAATCAGAAGAAAAAAAATAAAATTTAGAGCGAAAAGAGTGAGGTAAGCTTCCTTCATTCGATTGAAGGTATAATAATTTGTCCGATCGGGATTGAGGCTGTATCATAAATCCCGCGTATTCATTGGTCAACAATCTACTCTTTAATTATTAGTGACTTCAATAATAATATGGAGACAAGAACCTAAGCGTTAGAGAATTGATGGCATGTGTTATCTTCAAAGTTTGTATTTTGTCTGTCAGGGAGAATTCAATGCAACCCAATCACCTTACTGAAATTAGAAACTATGAAATTCTGTTACAACCAAAAAAAAAAAAAAATAAAACTTTGACGCTCTCGAATTGCGGCTAAGTAGTCTTTTGGTATATCACTCGCTTTCGGATCTGAAGGTCCTGGGTTCGAACATCGTTCGGCGCATATTTGAGTCCCTGGAAAGGATTCTTTACTGACAGTGATGGATATTGCACTATATACATGTTCAAGTTTTTTTTTTTTGTTTTTTGCTTTTTGGGTTTTTTTGTGTTATTTTATTTTGACTATAAAACCGTAGATGTACCTGCATATCAGAAAACCCAGTGCTTGAGCCAAAATAGACACGTCGATCTCTTCTTATTGTGAAAACCGGTATTACCCATAAGTCCAATATAACCATTCTATATCTGTGTTATGTCGTGTTGAACTCGGTGATAGACATTCAATGTATAGATAATATGTGTTTGGCTAGGAAGCTCGCAACATTGCCATCCGGAATTATAACGGACCAACACACAATACTATGTGTAACCAAAAACGTTTATAGTCTGGTTAATACAGTTTAGTGAGAATTACTCATAAACGCGGATGGCAAAAAACAAACAAACAACAAAACAATAACAAAGACCCGAGTGACGTCAACTTCATTCTATCTATACCCTTACTTGATATTGGGAGCCTTTCGCATCTCTGCCATCCGACTGGGACGCCTCGGCTGCTTCCAACGTTGTTGGATCAACATGGGTGACGCCTGCTTGAGTTGACCTCCGGATCAACAAAAAGTCTAATGATTCGACGTCTTATCGTGTAAAATTTCTTATTTAATATGCTTATGTTGTTATTATTATCGCACGTGTGAAAGAAAGAGAGGAAGAGAGAGAGAGAGAGAGAGAGAGAGAGAGAGAGAGAGTGAGAGAGAGAGAAAGAGAGAGAGAGAGAGAGAGAGAGAGAGAGAGAGAGAGAGAGAGAGAGAGAGAGAGAGAATAAGTAGGAGTGAAATATTTGTTCAATGTTATAGCTATCATATAACGTTATAACAACTAATGACGAATTGCCATATTTATGGACCATAAAGATCTATTATTTATTATTATTATTATTATTATTATTATTATTATTATTATTATTATTATTATTATTATTATTATTATTATTATTATTATTATTATTATTATCATTTATAGCCACACATTTGACACTTGGGGTTAATTTCTCCTCGTTATGGTGGAGAATAAATAACATTATTTTTTACATTGCAAAACACTGAAGTTTGTATTTCTAATGGGATTCAATAGTCTGAAGTCACGTCCGTCCAGCAACCAACAGCTTGGTTCTAAACAAAGGAGATCGGTACTTTTTAATCTTTATGCTGGCTAGACCTTTTTCACATGTCATGTGATCAGATTTATAAAGTTTTTCTCCTCTTGGATACACTTTTATGCTCGTCGGAGAAGTCTCTCATAAGGGCGTCCGATATGTTCCGATAGTTAAGAACCAGTTATTAAGTTATTATGCGTCATTACGAGGGAAGTGAATGTTTAAGTAAGAACAAAATGTCTATCTTGGGTTAAGCTGAAAAATGTCTCATTGAGAAGAATGCGAAATAAAACTGGGAAAGTCTAGGAGCGTGTATCAGACAGACTATAAAAGATACAAAGCTGATATTTAAGCACAGCCAACACCCAATTTTACTATATACACAATTTCCCAAGAAATTATGTAAAAAGAAAGTTAAATCCACATTTTTTTGGGACTATGCATAGTCTTTTCTGGAATTCAATGGAGACGATCTATATTCAGGTTTTCGTCCAACCTGGTCATTGATCACATGATATATTGCTGTCTAAGGATTGGATATTTCTTAACAATTGTAAACACTCTGACTTGTTTATGAAAGTTGTAAACATACACATGTGTCAAGCTGAACAAAATGACCAATTGTGATATTGGATAGTTCGAAAACTGTGAACACTTTTCACTGTGTAGGACATTGAGAACATTTTGCAATGTGGCCAATGACCCCGAGTGCATGGAAAGGTAATATAGATCAACCCCATTAATTTTCTAATGACTGAAATAATAATTCTGCATTGACTGTTTAACTATGTTCCTGATTGTGTGAAACGGTATACGATTGCTATACACCATGTTAGACACCATTGTCCATTGACTTCCAGCCACGAGGCCATTAAGTAGAAGAAGAAGAAGAAGAAGAAGAAGAAGAAGAAGAAGAAGAAGAAGAAGAAGAAGAAGAAGAAGAAGAAGAAGGATGAGAAGAAGAAGAAGAAGAAGAAGAAGAAGAAGAAGAAGAAGAAGAAGAAGAAGAAGAAGAAGAAGAAGAAGAAGAAGAAGAAGAAGAAGAAGAAGAAGAAGAAGATGAAGAAGAAGATGAAGAAGAAAAAGAAGAAGAAGAAGAAGAAGAAGAAGAAGAAGAAGAAGAAGAAGAAGAAGAAGAAGAAGAAGAAGAAAAGAAGAAGAAGAAGAAGAAGAAGAAGAAGAATAAAGAAGAAGAAGAAGAAGAATAAGAAGAAGAAGAAGAAGAAGAAGAAGAAGAAGAGAAGAAGGAGGAGGAGGAGGAGGAGGAGGAGGAGGAGGAGGGGAGAAGAAGAAGAAGAAGAAGAAGAAGAAGAAGAAGAAGAAGAAGAAGAAGAAGAAGAAGAAGAAGAAGAAGAAGAAGAAGAAGAAGAAGAAGATGATTTCAACAAATGCTAAATATATGTCAACAACTATTTATTTTGTTTGAATGAACTTTCTCGAAGATCTGGAATGTGGAAATCTTCCACGTATTTGACTTCACCTTTTCACTCCGATGATCCAATCAGAGATTTGATGGGTGAAATGTTTACAAACAAATCCGTGGTGATGAGACCAGTTGAATGACATCGTATCCCTCCCCAACACGCACCAAAACGCCATTTTTTCACTGAGACCAGACAACGTTTACTTCAGATTTAAGTATTTACTAATAGGCTTCAACAATCGTGACGTCACTTCCCCCCATAGTGACGCATATAAACTTCATAACTGGTTCTAAACTATCGGAACAATGGCATAAAAGTGTATCTAGAGGAGAAAAACATTATAAATCTGATCATGTTTTGACTTTTATACATTCTGATGCCATGACGTGTGAAAAAGTTCTAGCCAGCATGAAGAATAATAAGTACCGATTTTCTTTGTTTAGAACCAAGCTGCTCGTTGCTGGGCGGACGTGACATCTGACTGTTGCATCCAATTCAAACCAACACCGTTTACAATGATGAGACGCAAGTTTGGAAAATTTTGATATCGTGATATTTATTCGACTTTCTTTCCAGAATACGGCAGTTAACTGGTTAATCTAGAGGTAATGATTGAGTTTTAAAAAAATTGAGCTTTTATATAGATCAATATCCACTAACGTGCTCAAAGCGCTTTACAAGTGTCCCTGGTCAACAGCAACGCGTAACATATAGGAGGGGACATGACGCCTGTTAGACGATATTATAATTTTTTCGGACAGAGACAACGCTGTTAACGGTCATGTACTCATTTTACAGATGAGTACGGTGAGAGAATGTGAATAAAGAGCCTTTTCCAAGGAATCAACTATGCGCCGAGTTTATTTGTATAGCGCCCAATCCCGTTGACAAAACAGCCCAAGGCGCACAAAATTGTAAAACATCATTATAAACATTTTGTACACACACCCATTTATACAATCGCACACACACATACACACACACACACACACACACACCCTCTCAAAGACAAACACACATTCACCAAAACGTGCATATGCATACAGAGACGAAAAACATCTGTTAACATGAATTATTGAATAAATGGCAGCCCTCTAGCCGCATCCCATCTTATGTGCTATCACTTCATTATTCAACACCTATGTATCAATTTTGATGAATCGGGATTCTTTTTACACTAAATTAGCATGA
>NC_088368.1:37507704-37515204 GCF_034508935.2 Berghia stephanieae | reverse complement strand
CATGACGCCTGTTAGGCTATATTACAATTTTTCGGACAGAGACAACGCTTTTAACGGCCAGATACTCATTTTACACCTGAGTACAGTGAGAGAGTGTGAGTAAAGAGCCTTTTCCAAGGATTCAACTATGCGCCGAATGAGGCTCGAACCCAGGACCTTCCGATCCGAAAGCGAGTGTCATACCACAAGACCACATAGCCGCACCAAATAAGACATAATAAGGCGTTACTTTAGCCACACTTTCTCACCATACCAAAGTTTTAAATAAGTAAGCGGGCGGTTACACAAACCTGTTTATTATTACAAATTATTCGTAACATTGCGAAATCTTGGTTCCAATTTCATCTGTAAGTCATTAAAATATTAAAATTGAAAGCTTGACGCCGGATTTCAAAGTGCTATTTAATCCTTGTAAGATAGACTTGTTAAATAGATTCAATATTCTGACGTCACGTCGCCTAGCAACGGCGAGCAGCGTGGTTCTAAACAAAGAAAATCGGTAATTTTATTCTTCATGTTGGCTAGAACTTTTTCACATGTTATGTGATCAGATTGTATAAAAGTCAAAACATGATCAGATTTATAATGTTTTTCTCCTCTGGATACACTGTTATGCTCGTCGGAGAAGTATTTCATAAGGGCGTCCGCCATTGTTCCGATAGTTTAGAACCAGTTACTAAGTTACTATGCGTCAGTACGAGGGAAGTGACGTCATGACTGTGAAGCCTATTCACCCAGGCCCATGAGCTTGGCACGTGACCGTAAAGGTGAGGACAACTCTAGATTACGTTAGTGGATGAGATAATGTAATAACACACGGGTTACATAAAGGATAACACTTTTTTTCTCTGGCGTCAATAGGATTATCATTTATTATTCCTGGGTGGGGTTCCTGACCTCACATAGTGAGCAGGGAGGTACATACTGTGTCTTCTATCCTCCTATATCTGTTTTCCAACATGCTAAGTACACTGATAGTGTGCTCTTGGAATCTACATCTGTTCCCTATTTGAACCAATTCCCCTTTGTCTGCCTCATTCTTGGATGCTTTAATTGTAATTCTAGAACTTTTTACTATCCCATTTTCTTCCTTTTTACTGGCGATGATATGACCTAAATGTGTTGCAAGCGCCGTAAAGCCCTTAAAAACAAAAACAAAAACATTTCCTATCATTTATCTTGTTGTGTTCCCCAGATGATTTGGTTAACAACGTGTTCCAGATGATGGACGACAAAAACCTGGACTGTGAGGTTGTTGGAGGAGGCTTCCTGGACCACGAACCCGCCAAGAAATCCATCAAAATATATGGAAGATCTCCGGTTTGTAATACACACATACACACACACGCACACACACACACACACATATATATATATATATATATATATATATATATATATATATATATATATATATATATGTATATATATATATAAATAGTTCGAACATGACGTCACTCCGGTCTTTGTTATTGTTTTTTGCCATCCGCGTTTATGAGTAATGCTCACTGAACTGTATTAACCAGACTATAAACGTTCATGGATACACACAGTTTTGTGTGTTGGTCCGTTATACTTCCGGATGGCAATGTTATGAGCTTCTTCGCCAAGCGCATACTATATATATAATATATATATATATATATATATATATATATATATATATATATATGACCTACTGACTTAAGGCCTTTCGCTTCCTAATCGGGACGCCTCGGCTGCCTCTCTAATTATCCGTGTCATTTCCTTCCACTGTTCACGGTCTTTTGCTGTGGATTTTAATACTTTGTTATTTTGAAGGCGTTTTAGGTTTCTATTGAGGACAGTGTGAATTGACGGGGGTGGTCTACCTTGATATTTCTTGTGTCCAGATGGGGTGAAAAACGTATTCATGGCTTTATTAGCTGGTATATTTACATCTCTTCTGAGTATATGCCCAAAGAGCCGCCATCTTGCCTCCAGGATTAGAATGGATAAGGGTCTTTTATTGCATTTTTCACACAGTGTTTTATTGCTTATTTTAGTGGGGTATCGTATATTCAGGACTCTTTTCAGTTGTTTTCTATGGAATCTATCTAATCTTTGCTCATCGGTTCCAGTCAGTGCCCATGTTCCGCAGTTGTATATAAGCACGGATTTTACAAGGGTTGTGTATAATTTGATTTTAGTATTTAATTTTATTTTATCTTTTCTAATCCATATATGTATTAATTTAATTAATGCAGCCGTCGATAAACCTTTTCTTCTTTCTAAATCTTCCTTATCTCCTATTAATGATCCTACTTTTTTCGTGGCTCTCCATTCATCTTTCCATCATTGACAGTAATGTTACATCTGTGTTGTCAGTATTAACGTACAGTTGGTGATTTTGTAAGGATGTCATTTACATTGACTTGTTTGAGGTCGATAAAGTCAATGTCGTCTGCATATGCAATTTCCATGGGGAGTTCGTTTTCAAAAGGTAGTTGGGCTGAAGGAACAGATTTACGCACATCTTTTAAAGCGTTTTCTAGGTAAATGATAAATAAAACAGGGCTTAGGCTGTCTCCATGTGGTGTACCGATGTTACCAAGGAATTATTCCTTCTCTGAAGCACCGATTATTTTGGTCGTTATCAAGTTTTCACTTATAAGGAATCTGATTAATCTAACTTCATCTTCCATAATTATTCCTTTCATAATATTTAACAAGGATTTGCGATTGATAGTATCGAAAGCGGCAGACATATCTATTCCAGTTATAACCATTTCTATTATATATATATAAATCGTGCTATGATACAAATAGGGTGCGAAGATTGCTCGACATGTTTCATGCAGTCAATAAATCACTTCAATAGACAACAACACACAGTCCTGATGATGGCCATAAAGGCCTGAAACATTCATGTAGACTATAATATCGTGGTAAATACAATTAATAATACTGGTGATAATAATAATGGTGATAATAATAACAATAATAATAATGAAATAATAATATAATAATAATAATAATAATAATAATAATAATAATAATAATATAATAATAATAATAATAATATAATAATAATAATAATAGTAATAATAAATAATATAATAATAATAATAATAATAATAATAATAATAATAATAATAATAATAGTAATAAATTGATATTATAACAATAATAATAATAATAATAATAAAATAATAATAATAATAATAATAATAATAATAATATAATAATAATATAATAATAATAATATCAATGATATAATAATTTTAATAATAAATAATAATAATAATAATAATAATAATAATAATAATAATAATAATAATAATAATAATAATAATAATAATAATAATAATAATAATAATAATAATAAATAATAATAATAATAATAATAATGATAATAATAATAATAACATGAAATGTAATCAGTATGAAAATGAATGATTTAAAAGAAAATGCTATTTATTTATTCTTTTATTAATTTTCAATTTATTCATTTATTCTTTTATATAATATATATTTATTTATTTATTCATTTATTTACCTATTCATTGTCTTTTAATCTGTTTATTGTATAATCCTCTGTCCCCAGAAATATGGCCAGGCGGACCACTCCATCACACAGGCCCTTCTCTTACTCAAGTTCAAGGACTACGACCAGATTACATACAACAACGATAAAATGTAGAATTACTGACAGAGTGATCTTCCCTTGTTTAAAAATGAAAGAAATGAACATTTTGGGCCGGAAGTTCTTATCAGCGAACGTTGAATCAAATATGGAAACACGAAGCAGTACATGAACGTCTTTGTATAAACGATTATATATACATATACATTTGTTTAATTGAATGGAGCAACTTATATGTCTTCGTCCTCGTCCTATCGTGTTCAATGTATGTGTTGTTTGATGCAAGCGAGGGTTCACATCGTAAAACGCGTACCCTTGTGAAGAATATAGGTATTAAAATTGTCCCAACTATCGGGAGCCTCTGTGTTGTAATGGTAACACGTCTGACAGGTAATCAGAAGGCCTGAGGTTCGATCCCCAAGCGAGGTCGATTGATTTTTAAAAATTTTTGGGATGGTTTTTTTTCTTGTATTTTTTTTTCTTATCTTTCATACACACTTATTGTTCAGTTCTTTATATTTCTTTCTCAACATCAACATGAATATTATATGGATTAAAGGGATTTAAGTATCTCTTTATATAAAATAAAAGAAGAAAGCAAAAACAAGACAAAATAGGATAAAATTGATGATAATCTTCACTTGTAAAATATCTGAGTTGGGAATACACAAGTCGCCAGGGTTCTGTCGAGGTGAGGGTTGTCAGATAGTTAAATTGATACATAATTTGTATATTTTTTATTGTAACAAAAACTAAACCATGGTAACTGGTGAGGTTTTTAATATCGGCATGCAGATGTAGGCATCGGTGGTGTTATCGTGTTGATCTAGCATGTCCTCACATTGCTGTTGAGGTTGTTGTCAGCTACCTACCACGCTCTGAAATAACGCGTATTTAAAATGTTGGCCAACTAACTTCGCGGCGGTTATGTGTCTTGAACCCGTGACCTCAAGCAGTCGGGAAGAGAGAGAGAGCTCTAATAATGACTAGGGTTAGAGAAGATCTTTTTTGGGATCGTGGATAACTTATACCGTAGAGTCACACTCTCCCCGGCCAGGCGGAGTTGTCGTACCAGTAAGGTCGCAGGTTCGAACCCCCATCGCCGCCGCGAAATTTTTATTCTCTCTTGTCTTCTGGCACTTTCCTACTTACTTCAACTCTTGTTGCTACATACAGGGATAAATATTTTTTTCCGTTCTTCCTGTCCACCCAGAGGTGATTGGGTAGCTGGGTCTGTTAGACATGTCAGGAAAGTACTTTCCGTTAGACCAGCGTCCTTTCCCTTCTTCGTGAATTCCAAGGTTTGAAAGTTTTTGCAAAGATCAGGGTAATTTTAATCGATTGTTTTTTTGAAAGACATTTTCTGACCAAAATTTTAAATACGTGTTTTGGGGTTTTTCTTTCTTCAGAGATTGCATTTTAGTTTTATGGCAAAAGTCAATAATAAAAAAGGCATATAAAAATAGTATTGGGATTCTTGGATGGCTGTATCCTTCAATTCATCCATTCACCTTGTACGAATTGTCCAATGTTGTAAAAAGTAACTCGGACTGATAGACACACATTATTCTGCTGTGCTCTCGATCGATTAAAATGACTCTCGTCTTGCTATAAAAACCCTCTCAATCCTGGGACCTCACGGAACTTCAAAGAAATCCCAGGTTCGATAGGGTTTTGTTTTACACGTTGAGGGCCCTTTTAATCCACCGATATTTGGAGAACCAGTTTTCTGGCCAATGTTGTTCTTTATCCTAATTCCTATTAATACACAATCTTATGATATATCTCCAGCTTGTGAGTTTTGAACTTTGAATTTTATGTGTTGTTCCGTTATACGCACTTACTCTTTCATTTCACTATATGCATTATTATGACAATTATATTTTTGCATAAAGATGGCAACAAACCAGGATTTCTTTTGAAAAGGCGCTAACCTCTAAATTCATGAATAAAATCATTTATAAATTAATATAAACCATAAATAATTTTGTTTTTGAAAAGTAATTATCTCATCTCTAAATTGGCTAATATGTAACATGTTTTTTCTGCCTTCCCCATAAATAGTAATGCGTAATGATCTCAAATTTACAATAATTTTTTGTGACGTCAGATTACCAAGCGTTAAATTTGACTAAAAACTGGAATCTAAAAACATAAGAATCATTTCAGTGTTTTTGAAACCTATTTTTCAAACTTAAATACGGAATTTGAAGATATGAACATTTTTTCTTAATATTTTTTTAAAAAATAAGGTAAATTTCTAAAATTGCTAACCAAGATGTCATTATCTGAAAGATTGTTTATAACGTACATTCATATATTCTATGTGCGGCCACCCCATCATAGAATCAGAAAGTGACTCTGCATTTCCCCCTGTGCTCATCATATGAATTTATTTTATTATTTTATCATACTTGTTAAGTCAAGTCAGGAACTATAATGTTTAAATCTATCAAATTCATTTTTACTCCTATTTTCATTTATGTCAAGACAATTGGTTGGATGAAAATAATCCCTTGAAAATAAAATTTAATAGATAATCATAATAAAACTCTCATTTCCTCTAAATTATTATATTTACCGTTTTCTACCGTGTGCTCTCTGTGAACTTGCAATAACCATTTGTACCCACGGTTTCAAGGCGTCCAACCGAAAGGGTAGCAAGCAATTGCTATTGTCTGATTCACGCTAAAGAAAACAAGATACACTCCATCTTTATGAGAGATATGACTCTGATGGACTACTTCATTTCATTACATTTGGATTATATTTTCATGTTCATGTTAAGTGACATCATACATTGTGATTATATTTTCATGTTCATATTGAGTGACATCATACATTGTGATTATATTTTCATGTTCATATTGAGTGAATCATGCATTGTAAAGTATCTAGCCTAGCGTAGTTCTAAAAGAATTAGTAACTTGTAAAGCGCATTGAGAATGACAATTTCTGGGAAGTGCGCTTTATAAATGCCGTGTAATTATATATATATATATATATATATATATATATATATATATATATATATTCATATTCTATTTTTTGAAGCTACATAATATTATTGGCTATGCATTTGCAACGATAGATAAAGTCTAGAAAAATATACTATCATTATCATAGTTTGACAAATAAAGTTGACTTTTCTCATTGACTTGGAATTCAATATGCAATTGACAACAAATGTGCAATAAACAAAACAATTTAACAAAATTATGCCTGCTTTTCTTGGTTGAGATGTTAGCAATAGCATGAATAATTTCCATTTATTCATTGTTGATTATTCAGGATCTATTCTGCAAAATTATAGAAGTCCTTGGCGTCTGCCGCAATGAATTGCCTCGACATGAGAAACAGAGGTTTAATGTTTTGTTCAAGAAAACAAAATGGAGATACCAACAGTGGAAATCGAATTTGTGACTCTTGAAGTATGTTTAAAGCCTTACCCACTCGACCATTTCATTCAAAGGGCTTTGATAGATTTTTGATGGTAGTACACAAGTTGGCCGATTTCTTCTATTTTCTTTATCTTTCATTCTGTTCTTGTCTAGGAATCAGACAACTTCATTCTAACCATGGCCATCGCTTGTGTCCTTCGCTGAGAGGGAAACTAATATTAATATATTTTTGTAAGGAGTAGGGGAGAACGAAAGGTGAATTTGAAGGGTAAAAATACATTGACCTAATCTCGGAGGAATTGTGTTTAAGCCTTACTGACGGCATCTCGTGTTTTCATTGATGAATTTCTACTTCGAAGTCCAACAGAAGTAATGGAGGTTAAGCCATGCGATTTCAACTGAAATATTTATTTTTGAATATGACCCTCAGAAAACTGTGGTAGAATGAATTAAAGATGACTATAGCTTTATCACAATTATAACCCTAGGCAGATG
>NC_088368.1:37492704-37502704 GCF_034508935.2 Berghia stephanieae | reverse complement strand
CTGGAACTAAAATCATCCCGCGAAAACAATAATTTGATTACCCTCGTTTTGGCTTCGTGTTCAACAAGACAATAGGGAATTCCCCAAGGATGTCTTCTGTGCCAGTTTGCCCGATCGTTAAAATCGGGAATTCGTTTTAGATTTTGTAGGATGGAATAAAAGGAGAGAGAGAGAGAGAGAGAGAGAGAGAGAGAGAGAGAGAGAGAGAGAGAGAGAGAGTGTGTGTGTGTATGTGTATATTAGTGTATGTGTGTGGGAGGGGGGAGGGGGTTGGAAAAGGAGAGGGGGGGGGGGGGGCTTTGTATAGTTTGTCCTGGACACCATCGATGTTTGACCTAATTCGCTTAATTTCATTATTTCATTTCTATTTTTGTTCAAGAAATTAGTTTACATTATTAATACACACTCACACACAAGTACATCTCTCTCTCTCTCTATCTCTCTCTCTCTCTCTCTCTCTCTATCTCTATCTCTCTCTCTCTCTCCCCCTACCTATCTATCAATCTATCGATCTATCTCCATCTCTCTCTCTCTCTATCTCTCTCTCTCTCTCTCTCTCTCTCTCTGTATTCCTCTGTCTATATGTATATCTTACCATCTTTCTTTATTTCTCTGCCTCCACCTTAATCTTTCAGTATTCTTAATAATTATTTCACAACCTTATACAAACAACAACAGCAGCAGTAAAAGTCAAAACAAGAAGTAAAAAGCAAAAAAGAAAACAGAAAGAAAATAAGTAGGCCAAAAAAAAAAGAAATAAAAGCAAAAGCAAAACAAAAATAAAGACCATTTCTTAAACAACCCAAACAAGAAACATAAAACAATAATAGCTGTAATCCTTCCAACGCTGTCAGACAATTTAAATTGTTATGTAAAAATTAATGGCCATAAAACGTTTACTTAACCCTCTCCTTACCAACCATAGGAAAATCGTCACATTCGTTACGATACAACCAGCACTTTTATCATTCAGATTTCTTTTGTAAATCACACAATTTAAAGAAAATGTTTTATTATAGATATAAAAACGTGACACGGTGGTGTAGAGCTCGTTTTACTGAACAATATTATGCATAGGATGTATTTATTGCTTTTCTGTTTGAGTGAGAAAATTCTATTTTTGTGTTGGGTGGGTGTGAAATAATGGGGAAAAGTCTGAATCTGGCTGGTAAGGTTAACTGCCTAATGATGAAGCAGATTCCAAAATTATCAATTAGTCATTCTCAAAAAGTTGACATTTAAAGAAGACTTCAAGGTATTTCAAGACTTTTTGACAAATTAAAGTTCATTTTAATTGATAGAGTTTTGTAATAAATTTTTTTTGGTTAAAATGA
Source organism: Berghia stephanieae (assembly GCF_034508935.2). Taxonomy (NCBI): domain Eukaryota; kingdom Metazoa; phylum Mollusca; class Gastropoda; order Nudibranchia; family Aeolidiidae; genus Berghia; species Berghia stephanieae. Next base: position 37,501,370 of record NC_088368.1, on the reverse strand, counting down.
TAAAAACTGTTTCTCATAAAAATACCAAAACGCTTGGTGCCTACCGTTATGTGCTGTGCTGCCAGTTAAGCGTTTTGTAATACTAAATTCAAAACACTTGGAACATTTTGGAATATTCCGGCAGTTTTTGAAAATCACCCATAATTTTGCTTATTATATTTACAGTTAACTGTTGTTCTCTGGAAAAACACGTATTAAAAAATTTGGCCGGAAAACACTTCAATAATCGATCGATTTAAATCAGCCTCAGCTTGGCCAAAACTCCCAAAATTGGGACTTCGCGAGGTTAATAGTCAAATGAAGACTAATTCCATAGTATTGTATATTACATGGTATTAGATGTATCTTTAAACTTGCAAGACAGGATAGAATGTACATTATATCAAGACCCAGTGAAGCGGATAAGAAAATAAACATTTATTTCTTTTCGTATGTTCATTTTAGCAAACTAACATTGCTGCTTGAAAACACATTTTTAAAGTTACTAGTAAAAAGCCCGCAATTTCGCGGGGAAAGAACTATTTTCATTCGATACTGTACTCACCATTATTTAATGAGGGCAGATTGGTAAACAACGTTGTCTGTGTAATTTGGTATATCTTCGGTTGATTTTTCTTGTGGCCCAATAATATATTTAATAATATATTCCCTCAACTAACCCCAAGAAAAAATTAAACCTAGTACCTTTAATTAACCCCAATAGGAAAAACAAACACCCTAGCACTTTAACAATACTTATGACTAACCCTAATAGGAAAAAAAATCATCCGATCTCGAGCTAACCCTAATAGAAAAAATCATGACAAATTGAATAAATAAACGCCTGACAAAAGATCAAGGTGAACATACAAATTTAAAGAATACTGGGGATGTAGGAGCTTTCGGAATGTCTCCCCTTTACTTAACTTATGGAAAAACAAACTTCCTAGCACCTTTAATCAGACTTATGACTAACCTCTCGAGCTAACCCTAATAGAAAAAAAAAACAACTCTCGGACTGATTTGCACTACCTTTCAATATTTAACAAATCAAAATGGCGGCTGAAAATCAAAACAATGGTCAAATTAAGAAATTTTAAACTTTCACAAATCTATCAAGGTTTGTTCTAGAGTTTTTAAAATACTTCTAGATATAATGACAAATTGAATAAATAAATGCCTGACAAAATATCAACGGTGAAAATACAAATTTAAAGAATACTGGGGATGTAGGAGCTTTCGGAATGTCTCCCCTTTATTTAACCTATGGAAAAACAAACATCCTAGCACCTTTACTAAGACTTGTGACTAACCTTAATAGAAAAAGAGATATCCTCGATCTCGAGCTAACCCTAATAGTAAAAAAAGAATCAAAATGGCGACTGAAATACCTACATGTGATCAAGTGAATAATATCACTATGAATGCCACGATTTGCTGAAAAATGCCAACACCACCACACACATGTATACACCACACACAACACACACACACACACACACACACAAACACAAACGCATACACGCACACACACACACACACAAACATACACGCAATTAGAATATACATAACAACACTGATCACTGCTAAATCAACATTACAACGGAAGTAATAATAATACTTGATGTCATAAATAGATGACGCAAATTGACAACTTTTTACAGTGCCAAAATTAGTTGATTTTGGGAGTCAAGTGTCGTCGTTGGTACATATTTTATGATATCTGTTTGACTCAACGAACTTTCAAACTGACTTTAAATTATAAAAGGAAATCAAATTATCTGTTTATCTATCTGTAAAAAATACATTTCTAATTTTCAAATCTTTCAGTAGAGTTGTGCGCCGTATCAATTTTTTTATTGACTAAAATAAGCACAATTTTCTCCACAATGCTATATTCTTTAAAGAAAGGATTTAGTATCTTTCTATAACCTGTTTGACATTTTTTTTTCAAATGTTATATTATTGTAATCTCCAACTTTACCGTGGTTTATTGTTGCATTCCAGTAACAATAGTAATTACCGTGGTGATGGGTCGATATCCATCTTGAATGTAAAACAAATATTATTAGATAATCGTAAATCATAGAGGATAAGGAAATGAAAACAGTAGTCGGGGTTCCTCCCAAATTATAAACAAAATGAGAGGAAACCATTTATACATTTATGACGCCAACTAAGCTCTTTTCGGGTTATCTTTGGAGATTGTATCTCAAAAATGCTTTTAAAAAATACATTCCTGCCGAAGGATGTATGGAACTAATTGTCATTTCATATCATTAGCCTCTATCAAGTCGCCCGATATTTTAATAATATTGCTCATCACCAGCCCGGCCCCTACAAAAAAAAAAAAAAAAAGAAAAATAATACAAACAAACCAAACCAAAAAAAACCAAAACAAAACAAAAACAATAGAGCAATAGAGTCAAAATGAGGAATTAAACCTATCTATCAGTCAAACTATTTATTCATTTATTTTATACATATATCTAAGCAATATTTGACTTGAGGCTACCGATTCATTGATTCACTCTTGTATTTGTCCTATATATCAATCCATCCATGTATATATCATTTAACAATCTTTCATTCCCAGGGGCGTGGCTATATTGGTTGATTTGGTGCCTAGCACTGCATCCATCTTTTAAAAATGGATTATAGCATTTAAAAAAAGAATAACGGAGAAATGGAATATACCGCCTCTCACTTATTTGAGTAAGTCTTTTCTTTATTTTTTTTTTCTGTATTTGCATCTATAAATTATAGCAGGTTTTAAGTCATTTTCTTCCGATCCGGACACCACCCTATTTTGTATGCATGCCACCCCACTGTTAATTCCATTCCTCAGTACCAAGTGGGTGGTACTTATCCCGTCTGTATTTCATCATTGATCTTTTCATAAAACTTTTTACAACTTATAACACTTCAATTTATCTATCAAGAACTGTATCGAAATATTGACCCTGAGAGAGAGAGAGAGAGAGAGAGAGAGAGAGAGAGAGAGAGAGAGAGAGAGAGAGAGTGTGTGTGCTGGTACCTGTAGATTTAATTAAACCTGTACTGATTGTGTTTGATATCAACATACCCTGACATTAAAATTATCTATAGAATCTTTTCAAAACGATATTATGCCGAAGAGATGAGCCTGATAATACTTCGTCGCCCTCCCCCCCCCCCCCCCCCCCCCCCCCAGCAGGCCATATGGAGTAGTCTGATATTTCAATTTCATATAGTTTTCCACAATCATTGCCACACATCCAGACACTAATCGGGCTTAACATTTCTTGACTTTTGTGACTAGACGAGACATCGCGCCTTTGATCCAACGAGCTTGGGAGAACTTGATTCTAGCTGTTAAAAGGTTAATAATGTTTCATTGAACCCCATTTATATAATCATCTTTACATTTTCTCTAGTAATTTAAACAACGCAACTTCTATCATCAAAATGCCACTTACTCGCTGAGGCGGTGAATTAAAAAAAATTATATAGAGGATAAATATCATTTCCATGATATAATGACGATGATTGAAGGTAAAAGGAGTGTGGTGGGAAGTGGGGAGGAGGTGTAAAGAGAGAAAGGGTACGTGATAAATAGATCGTCTCAAAGTGTGAATTACACATAATGAGGCGGTGAAATTCTTTGATTCATTTACTTGCTAAGTAAGGTTACCATGATTACATTAACCCTCTCCTTACCACATGCAGCAAAATCGTCACATTAGTTACGACACAATATACATTTTTTCTTATTCAGATTTATTTTGTACATTACAAACTTTGAATAATAATCTTTGTTTAATTAACAGGAACATAAAGTTGTTTTGTAGAGGGCTTGTCTGATTTTGAAAAATCAATTTTTCTCCTGGGTAAGATTGGCATATTGGGAAAATACTGAAAAGGATCGTTAAGGAGAGAGTGAATAGAGTAAAGATAATCCATGACAAGTCGTCCCAAAGCGGTATTTCCTATCCTATCATATCCTATCGGAGTGAATCGGGTTAACAAAAAGTGATTTAAATCAAAATTGACGAGAAATACAAGATTCTAGTTGTGTCTTCATTCGAAGCCATATTTAGTGGTTTCAATAAATTAAGCCAAGTTTCTTTTTCTTTTAAAAATATTTTTTTTTTTGCTATATCAAAGTGACTAATTAGGGAGCAGGCTGGTGTAAGATTAAGACGTCAAAACGTGTGTATGTAACAGTGACAAACAAAGTAAGAAATAACAATGTGAAATTGAATGTAAGCCTCAATTTAATATACGAAAGCAGATAAAATGGACGTTTCGGGTTTCCCCTTTATCAACAAAACAGGCTGAAACACTATTGACGAATGAGATAATGTGGTCGTGGCATTGTTAAATGAATAAACAAAAACATTTCGAGTTTGGAGCATCACCGTTACAGACACAGTAAGAAAATAGAGGAAAAAATACATCCCAAATAAAATAGCCCGTCTATACAGGGAAAACATGCTGATTTTTGGGGAATTAAAAACAAAAACAAAAACATTTTTCTTTATTGCCTTGGCAGGCATTTTTACAAACACACTTTATCACATCTTTATTCTTGACAATAAAATACATTTTTACCTTCTAAATTAGCCGCCCGCCGTAATACCGAATAACGGCGTCACATTATGATCTGTACGGGAAACTTTTCAAACCAGCACGAGTTAAAATCTCTGGCATTGCTCGCTCACTCGGAGACAACAACAGGGTTCCGTTTTTTTCATACCTGACTTGGCGGTGGAAGGAGATGAATTACCCATACAAACCCGAGGAGGCAGACAAGTTGTAAACAAAGATAGTGGAGCTGGCCCACCCGAAACTTGATAGTCAACGCAGACAGTTTCGCATAATTATCACCGTTGTACTAGGAATGCATCCATTCATCTATCTGTCTCTTGGCGTTTACATTTTAAACGGTATTTAAAGTTTTCACAAAAGATGAAAAGTTGTATGTAAAAAAACCAGTCCTATCTTGTCAATGATTTGTTTTATTCTTGAAGGGGAAATAACATTTAAATGTATAGAAGGAACGAAAATGACGTCACTCGGCTCTTTGTTATTGTTTTTAAACATCCGTTTTAATGATTAGTTTTCACTAAATTATATCAATCAGACTATAAACGTTTAAGGTTACTCATAGTTGTGTTTGTTGGTACGTTATATCGGCTGGCGGATGTCGGTAATATTTTACCCAATCACATAGCCTCAATACTCTAACTTCACTTATTCTCATTTCTCTCATCGCGGAGAATTAGTCATGAACACATCATTCAGCTCTTTGTTATTGCGTTTTAGACTGCCAATTGGTGATTAGTTCTCCCTAGGTTTCATCAGAATTTCAACGTTTAATGTTGAGAGTTTTGTGTGTTGGTTCAAATGCATTTAAGTAAAAAAACTCACTATTTCTACATGCCTGATCAATCGTACCATTAAGAACAATGTGTGTTACATTTAAGTTTTATATAGTCTGATTGAGCGGATCGCGTGTGAACTAATAACCCAACTGGCGATCTAAATCAATAACAAAGAACAGAGGAATGTCAAAATTCCTTCAATTTATTGTTTGTCCTAGCCCTCTTAAAGGTGTGTTACAAATCTCATCTTTTGATTGGTCAAAATTCCACTGGTTTATTGCATTGCATCACTTGACGGCACCATAATGTGTTTTCTACTCACTTCATTCCTTGTTGTTATCAACATAAGTGCCTGCTCCACTCACTTTTCTGAATTAAAAAATAAATCACTCCAAATACCGGAATACCGGAGCATACTCAATGTCCCAATCGTTTCTATGTTACATGTTTGTGTTGAGAATATTGGCTAATCTTCGCGGCGATGGTGTGTGTTGAACCAGTGACCTCAAGAAGTCGGGAAGAAGTGGCTCTCGATCGACTACAATTATTTTAAGCGACCTTTTCTGGGGTCGTGGATATCTCATACGGTAGAGTCACAATCTCCCCGGCCAGGCGGAGTTGTCGTACCAGTAAGGTCGCGTGTTCGAGCCCCCATCGCCGCCGTGAAGTTTTCATTCTCTATTGAGCAGTAAAGTTAGGTGCCCCAAACGTAAACAAAGGTCGAGAAGCACGTGGCAAACCACATGTTCCTGTCTTGACAGCTCACGTTCCAATGTAAATAATAGAAAAAAATAACCTTTAAAATTTGGCTGTTAGGTGGCAAAGAAACACATATTCATAAATACTCGATCATGCATCAAATAATGTCTAGATATGGATATTTTATGGAACAAAAGGTAAAATTTTCTAAAATTTATCAAAAGTTACAGTCTATCTATTTTTAGACCAGAGCAAATTATTGCGCTGGTGTGAACAAAACGAGAATTATTCGGAGCCTGATTTTCATAATAATTTAGCCTTCTATTATTATTTCTGCAACTGTTAGATTTTATATAAACATATTTTCAATACTGAAAGTGTATTGCCTACAACTCAAACTACAAAATTGGGAGACCTATATTGTGCGTAAATTATTCCGGTCCCTAACGGAAATCACTAGCAACTTGTTATTGTTTACGTTTGGGGCAGCAACTTTACTGTTCTATTGTCTTCTGGCACTTTCCTACTCACTTCATTTCTTATCATTATCATGTGTTTTTTCATTGCCGATGTTAAAATTGAGAGTAATGCCCAAGATCCATGGGGCTGATTACATTGATAACAGGAATATATAGTGATGATTGATGGCTATGATCAAGCTATTGATACGATGCATTTGGTAGAAGACTCACAAAATGCAGGATATAAAGTACCAACTCATAACGTTATATGTAACCTTATATATAGAATGAAGTTGACGTCACTCGGGTCTTTTTTATTGTTTTTTTTTTGCCATCCTCGGTTATGAGTAATTCTCATTTAAATGTATTATCCAGACTATAAAAGTTCATGGTTACACATAGTTTTGTATTTTGGTCCGTTATACCTACGGATGGCAATGTTGTGAGCTTCTTAGCCAAGCGCACACTATCTATGGTGTGATTGATGGCTATGATCAAGATACTATGCATTTGGTAGAACACTCACAAAATGTGCCAGCCGGATATAAAGTACCAACACACAAATTAACCATGTATGTTTATAAAACTGATTGTTATAATTCAGTGATAACCAATCAACAAAATGTCTGTCAAAAACAACAACAACAAAAAACAATAACAAAGAGCTGAGTGACGTCAATCTCGTTCCTTCCAAATGAATCCAACAGCTATTCCATCAATCATAATATTAAATTCCAGCCATCAATCTCCTCCATCAATCATAAATTTCCCCTATCAATCTCTTCCAGTGAGAAAATCCATTGTTTTGACAAGACTCCAACAGCCGTCATCCATTCTTGGCTTAACTCATTATGACGTTATGATTATAACAGTGTTCGGGCATCAGGTTAATAATGATATTAATCTCAACTGATTCATAACTGTAGAGACAGCAACCGTTCACAGAAGCCTGGATTTATTATCTCATCCGTTAAAAGAATAATGCCTTCATGAATCTGATTTAATATATATGTATATATAATATATATATATATATATATATATATATATATATATATAAAATATATATATATGTGTTTGTGTGTGTGTGTGTGTGTGTGCTCAAAGTGCTTTACAAAGGGGACTAAGCCAATAGCAATCATGTGGGACGATGCATGGCCTTTTAGACGCTGACGATTTTTTTACGACAGGCAACGCTGTTGTTTTTTGTTTTGTTTTTTGGACAGGTACTAAGTCTACCCCTGAGTGTTTTGAGAGATTGTGCGTAAAGAGACTTGTCTATGGATTCAACTTAGCGCCACACATAGCCGGACTCGAACCATAGACCTATCGGTCCTAAACGGGTGTTATGACACACAATACCACTCGGCCTCAAATTAAGTTAATAATTTTGTCAGTTCATGACATAATCAGTCGGAAGGTGAAAATTTTGGATTTGCATTGTTTGCATTTTCAGAAAGAATATGCTCACCAGAGCGTTTTAATCTTTATTTGAAGTAAATCGAGTGATTTTTCATGAAGTTATGGTCAGATGTATGGGAAAGGTATCCAGCAACTTTTCTCAAATCTCATACTTTTCCAACTTGACTAGCTGTAAAAAATATTTAGAAGTGAAATTAAGCTTTGATAATTCCCAAAAATGTACAAAAAGGGTTGATTTAATCATGTATGACAAGAATTAATTTTGGATCAAAGTTTATCTTCTAACTAAATTTGGCAATATCTCAGTTCAAACCTTTTCACCATCCGACTGATTATGTCATTCACTGTAACATTTACAGATTTATAACGAAATATGCTGGAATAGGGAGCGTTTACACCAGCCTGACATCATTATCTTGTCGGTTAAATGAATTAATGTCTGTGCGAATCAGCTTTGAAACGGCACCCCTGTTTATCTTTATTATGCGTTTAACACTAACAAAATATATTTTTTTCGCAAAGAGAGAAATATGGTTTGTAGCCTGGCCTTTGTAAACTCGTAGCATGAAACCGTTCAAAAATTGCGTCACCATATAAGGAGACGATGACCAAAAGAAAGTAAAAAGTGAGTTGTATTCAATCATATTATTGTAGTATTATATAGTATATAATATAGTATAGCATATTATATTATTATTATTATTATTATTATTATTATTATTATTATTATTTATTATTA